>NC_057803.1:691933577-692233577 GCF_018294505.1 Triticum aestivum | reverse complement strand
ATTCTATATTAAATTTCGGCGAAGCCCCTAGTATTCGGAAGACCGAGTTCGGGGCTCTATCCACGCCTGGGCCAGATAAATCCGGCTCCTCGCTCGAAGCGGCATAAGTCTTTAGGGACTCGAAAAACCTCGCGAACAGCGACCGGTCTCTCGCATTATCATGACGGTCAGTTTTAGCTTTCTCTACTGAGGTGTTAACCCAGCTCAACTGGGGCACAATCGTAGTAGTTCTCCTAGCGCTACCTTAGCCTACATTGCGGAACGTAAGGTACCAAAACATGGGAGCCGGGCAAACCCAACTATTGACCCAAGACATGATTCGGAGCCGATGCATATAGTGCTATAAGTTCGGGGTGCCGCACTCATGAGAGTGTTCGGTCTTCTCACACCGTGTTATGGGGTGCTTAAGCCTCTGGTGTATTGGCCGTACCAAAGTGTACGGTTGCAAAATGTCATGACTGAACATATTTGTATAAAAATAGATGAATACAATAATAGATAAGCGCTATGTATTGTTTATTAAAGGGGGCTGCTATGAAAAGCAGAACGATACAAATAGTGCGGTAAGCAAGAGATGGGATTATTTGACATATCCCCCTCCAGGGGCAAGCTGTGAGACTTTTAAGTAAAACGGGTATTTAGCTCGTTATAGAGACCACCTGGACATTTGACGTGGCTTGTACTCTCCCTGGCTGTTGCATCGTGTGTTCGGCGAGTCTATTGTCGGACAGGCCTTCCGGATAGTTGGGTGCTGAAAGTATATATAAGTATATATATATATATATATATATATATATATATATATATATATATAAGGAAGCGGCAGAATAGGGAGCCCCTAGTGCGGTTAAGCCGCATTCTGGGCGTGCCGTAGTTGTGCCCCTCCCCTTATGCCCATGGTATTTCTAAAGCGTAGTTATGTACGCGTGGTACCGCTATCGCCATCTAGCGAGGGCTGGGGTTGGGGCCGCACTGCTATGCTTGCTCGGAACGTGCCAGCCGGTTTTGTTGTAGGTTACTTCGGGCGCGCTTGACGTTGTCCGAATGTTTAACACCCGGATTGTGGTATTGCCTTGATAGGCTACTTTGAACTTCTGCCGCCAGGGCCGCCGTGTGCTCCTCTGTTCGGAGGGAGCATTTGGTGTTTCCATTTACCGTAATGACTCTGCGAGGGCCTGGCATCTTGAGCTTGAGATATGCGTAGTGCGGCACCGCATTGAATTTTGCGAATGCGGTTCGTCCGAGCAGGGCATGATAGCCACTGCGGAATGGGACTATGTCGAAGATTAACTCTTCACTTCGGAAATTATCCGGGGATCCGAAGACCACTTCGAGTGTAACCGAGCCTGTACAGCTGGCTTCTACACCTGGTATGACTCCTTTAAAGGTTGTCTTTGTGGGTTTAATCCATGAGGGATCTAATACCCATTTTCCGCACTGTATCCTAATAAAGCAGGTTCAGGCTGCTGCCGCCGTCCATGAGGACTCTAGTTAGGTGAAATCCGTCAATGATTGGGTCTAGGACCAATGCGGCGAATTCGCCGTGACGGATGCTAGTGGGGTGGTCCCTTCGATCAAAAGTGATCGCGCAGGAGGACCATGGGTTGAACTTTGGGGAGACCGACTCCAACGCATAGACGTCCTTAAGAGCACGCTTCCGCTCCCTTTTGGGGATATGGGTTGCGTATATCATGTTCACCGTCCGCACTTGCGGGGGGAAGCCCTTTTGTCCTCTGTTGTTCGGCGGCCGGGGCCCCTCCTCGTCCTCACTATGCAGCCCCTTGTCTCTAGTTTCGGCACTTAACTTGCCTGCCTGCTTGAGCACCCAACAATCCCTGTTGGTGTGGTTGGCTGGTTGTTCGGGGGTGCCGTGTATCTGGCACGAGCAATCGAGTATCCGGTCTAAACTGGATGGGCCCGGAGGGTTTCTTTTGAATGGCTTCTTCCGCTGACCGGGTTTAGAGCCTCTGAATCCGGCATTAAGTGCCGTATCCTCAGTGTTGTCGCTGTTAATGCGGCGCTTGTGCTTGTTGCGACGTGACCTGCCGTTGTTGTACTTGGTATCCGAATTGCCAGGGCTCTTGGTTATGTTATTGCTACGAGCTAGCTAGCTATCTTCTCCCGCGCAAAAGCGGGTCATGAGTGTCGTGAGGGATGCCATAGATTTCGGCTTTTCCTGTCCTAGGTGTCGGGCAAGGCATTCGTCTCGGATGTTGTGCCTGAAGGCTGCAAGGGACTCGACGTTCGGACAGTCGACTATTTGGTTTTTCTTGGTTAGGAACCGTGTCCAGAATTGTTTGGCCGATTCCTCTGGCTGCTGGATTATGTGGCTTAGGTCATGGGCGTCTGGTGGTTGCACATAAGTGCCCTGGAAGTTGTCAAGGAACGCGGATTCCAGGTCCTGCCAGCAACTAATTGATTCTGCTGGCAGGCTGTTAAGCCAATGCCGAGCTGGTCCTTTAAACTTGAGCGGGAGGTATTTGATGGCGTGTAGATCATCACCACGGGCCATGTGGATATGAAGGAGATAATCCTCGATCCATATCGCGGGATCTGTTGTGCCATCGTATGATTCGATGTTTACAGGTTTAAAACCCTCGGGGATTTGATGATCCATTACTTCGTATGTGAAGCATAGTGGGTGTGCGGCGCCCCTGTACTGGGCTATATCGCGACGTAGCTCAGATGAGCTTTGTCTTTTGTGTTCATCCTGGCCGTATTTATCATATCCGGCGTGACGGTTATTGTCACTTGACGTGGGGCGCCCACGTGATCCGTAGATCGATCTTGTTTGCCTTGCCTTATTCTCCAATATATCTTGCAGGTCCGTTGCGTCTCCCCGCGCTCTGGTGTTTTTTGAGCGGCGCCGGGGTGCGGCTTGGGTCGAGGGGTGGAAGGCCTCTCTGTCACGACCACGGGGTGGCCGATCGGGCGAATCGTATGCTGGTGATGTAGGTTTAGTTGCTTCCTCCTCTAGTTGGGGTAGCAGCCTGCGCTTTGGGTAGCTCTTGGAGGGGCGTTCGAGTTTATACTCTTCGGCCGCCAGGACTTCAGTCCATCTGTCGGCTAGCAAGTCTTGGTCAGTTCTAAGCTAGTGCTGTTTTTTCTTAAGGCTGCTTGTCGTGGCCATAAGCCTGTGTTTGAAACGCTCTTGTTCGATGGGATCCTCTGGCACGACGAATTCGTCGTCGTTGAGGCTTGCCTCATCTTCGGAGGGAGGCACATAATTGTCGTCCTTGACCTCCCTGTCCGCAGCTCTCTCATGAGGGTTGGCTCCTTCGTCCTCCTGCGCTGTCCGGGGTGTTGTTGTCTCCGGTGCCGGACTCGCCATTTTTGCTTTGGCGGGATTTAGAGCGGCGCCGCTGACGTTGGCGTTTGGGTTGCTTCTTGGAGGGGTCGTCCTCCATTTTTTCATCGCCATCCCCTGCTTTGGGGGTGTCCACCATGTATATGTCATATGTCGAGGTGGCTTTCCAGTGCCCTATAGGTACTGGTTCTTGGTCATCTCCTTCATCGGCGTCCATACCGTTGATGTCTACGGAGTCGAAGCCGAGCATGTCAGTTAAATCGTCGACAGTGGCTACAAAGTGGGTGGTGGGTGGGTTTCGAATTTCTTCGTCGTCCGCATCCCAACCATGCTGACCATAGTCCGGCCAGGGCTCTCCTGACAAAGAGAGAGACTTTAGTGAATTCAGGATATCGCCAAAGGGCGAGTGCTGAAAGACGTCCGCGGCGGTGAACTCCATGATCGGAGCCCAATCGGGTTCAATCGGAAGAAGTGCGGAAGATTCGGAGTTCGGAACGGAGTCTGGCACCCTGGAGTCATAGGCCTTGCAAAGGACTTGGCTGGTGTTCGGCTCTATCGCCGTAGAGATTGCGGCTCCTGGGGCGGCGTCCAACCGTCCGTCCCCAATTGGCGCAGTCGGCTCCGAGCTAATGGTCGGAGCGGGCACCTGAGCGACGCTCTGCGTGTTGTCTGGCGGCAGAGCTAAATCATGCCCATCGTGACAGTGCGACGCACTCGGCCGTGGCTCGAATCCGCCGAAGATCAAGTCTCCGCGGATGTCGGTCGTGTAGTTTAAACTTCCAAACCTGACTTGATGGCCAGGGGCATAGCTTTCGATCTGCTCCAGATGGCCAAGCGAATTGGCCCGCAGTGCGAAGCCGCCGAATACGAAGATCTGTCCGGGGAGAAGAGTCTCACCCTGGACCGCGTCGTGGTTGATGATCGAAGAAGCCATCGGGCCTAAAGGTGACCACACAGAGGAACTCTCAATGAAAGCACCAATGTCGGTGTCAAAACCGGCGGATCTCGGGTAGGGGGTCCCGAACTGTGCGTCTAGGCGGATGGTAACATGAGACAAGGGACACGATGTTTTTACCCAGGTTCGGGCCCTCTCGATGGAGGTAAAACCCTACTCCTGCTTGATTAATATTGATGATATGGGTAGTACAAGAGTTGATCTACCACGAGATCAGAGAGGCTAACCCTAGAAGCTAGCTTATGGTATGATTGTTGTTCGTCCTACGGACTAAATCTCTCCGGTTTATATAGACATCGGAGAGGGCTAGGGTTACACAGAGTCGGTTACAATGGGTGGAGATCTTCATATCATATCGCCAAGCTTGCCTTCCACGCCAAGGAAAGTCCTATCCGGACACGGGATGAAGTCTTCAATCTTGTATCTTCATAGTCCGGGAGTCCGGCCAAAGGTCATAGTCCGGCCATCCGGACACCCCCTAATCCAGGACTCCCTCAATGACCAAATCACATAACTCATATAATACTATATCTTCATCGAACGTTAAGCGTGCGGACCCTACGGGTTCGAGAACTATGTAGACATGATCCAGACACCTCTCCGGTCAATAACCAATAGCGGAACCTGGATGCTCATATTGGCTCCCACATATTCTCGAAGATCTTTATCGGCTGAACCGTTATGATAACATACGTTTTTCTCTTTGTCCATCATTATGTTACTTGCCCGAGATTCGATCGTCGGTATGTTCATACCTAGTTCAATCAAGTTATCGGCAAGTCTCTTTACTCATTTTGTAATACATCATCTTGCAACTAACTCATTAGTCACTTTGCTTGCAAGGCTTCTTATGATGTGTATTACCGAGAGGGCCTAGAGATACCTCTCCTATACTCGAAGTGACAAATCCTAATCTCGATCTATGCCAACCAAACAAACACCTACCGAGATACCTATAGAGCATCTTTATAATAATCTAGTTACATTGTGATGTTTGATAGCACACAAGGCATTCCTCCGGTATCCGGGAGTTGCATAATCTCATAGTCGAAGGATTATGTATTTCACATGAAGAAAGCAATAGCAATAAAACTGAACGACCAATATCCTATGCTAACAGATGGGTCTTCCATCACATAATTCTCCTAATGATGTGACCCCGTTCAACAAATGACAACACATGTCTATGGTTAGGAACTTATCCATCTTTGATTAAATAGCTAGTGTAGGAGAGGCTTACTAGGGACACGGTGTTTTGTCGATGTATCCACTCATGTATCAAGTTTCCAGTTAATACAATTTTAGCATGAATAATAAACATTTACCATGATATAAGGAAATATAAAATAACAACTTTATTATTACCTCTAGGGCATATTTCCTTCAAATGATGCTAAAGAAATCCAAAAGTTCAGGACTATTTGTATTATGAATGTTAGCATCAAAATTATTACCATGGTTTTCTTCAATTATTACCATGGTTCTGATGAAAAGATTGAGCAAAATTGTTTCCCATATTATTTCCTCTACCTAGATTGCTTTCCTTAAAGGCAGCTTCATCATGGAAGGAGTGGTTGTATCATATGAAGGTTTAAATTCCATTTTATTTAAGAAACATAGTGCTCTATAGTTTAATGTTGACTTTAAGAAAGCTTCTGATAAAATTAAGTGTCTCTTTGTGATTCAATGACTTATAACTAAATGACTCCCTGATAAATGATCTGACTGGGTCATGCTTACTACAGGGGGTAATGTGGGGTTAGAGTAACTAATAAGATTGGTCCTTACTATAAAACTCACAAAGGCGTAAGACATGGTGATATTTTATCACCTCTGCTCTTTGATTTGGCTCTAGATAGTATAACTATTATTATGTAGAAAGCCAACATTAATGGTTTTGTAAAATGAGTTCTAGATGAAATTTTCATTAATGGGGTGAATATGCTTCAGTATGCTGATGATATCATCTTTTTGATTCAAGATAATGTAGAAAGTGCTTAAAATATCACAAATTCATCTTGAGTGCTTCTGAGAAAATGTGTGGACTTAGTATTAATATTCATAAGAGTGAGTTGCTTCTTTTTGGGAGTCTAAGAATAAAGTTGAGGTTTGTCAGGAGATTTTTACTTGTTAGCTAGCAGATTTGCAAATGAAAGGCGTGGAGGATAAAATTGTAAAAATGATGAGTATGTTGGCAAGGCAAATTGCTGGGCTCTATTGATGATAGAATGACTTTGGTCCAAGTTTTACTTACCAACATGCCTATTTTTATGATGTATTTTTACCTCATCCCTGTGGGAGTTCTTAAGAAAGCTAATTTGTTTAGAGCTAGAATGGTATGAAAGGGTGATGAGGATAAAAAGAAATATCACTTAATTAACTAGAAAACTTTTTGTAAACAAAAAGATCAAGTGTTTTTGGGGATTCTTAATTTGGATCTCATGAATAAAGCACTATTAGCTAAGTTGTTTTGAAAATTCAAATCTGAATATGGGCTTTGGCAACCTATTTTAAAAAATATATATGCCCCTATTGGGGTGCATCTTTAGAACTAAACCCAAGGAGGCTGATTCATAGTTTTTGGTTAGAATTTTGGAAGTCAAATATTTTTTTATCAATTATGCAAGAGAAGTTAGGGAGACGACCAAAATAACGGTTTTTGGGAATATTGGCGGGTAGCTGAAAAACCTCTAAAAATTGCTTACCCTAGGATGTATTTGTTGAGCTTTGATGATAACATATTTTTGCTGAAGAACTGAAGAAAGGTTGGTGGGCTTCAAATTCAGGAGAACTCTATATGGGGATTCTTTGGAGCTCTAGAATAGTTTCAATCTTAGATGTGAAGAGATAGAAACAGGATATGGTAAATGTCATCGAATTGTCACATCAGATGTCCTAGTGTGAGGACTTAGTCGTGGAGCCATCACAATAATATTATTTTAAAGGGGTTAAACCGGACAAAGGACATAAGGAATTTATACTGGTTCGGCCCCTTGTGGTTGAGGTAAAAGCCTGCGATCCAGTTGTAGTGGAATTGATGGGGTTTCGATGACCAGGGGGCGAATCCGCTTTGCCTGGCTCTCGAGTTGTTGTTTCTTGTCCTTGAACCATCGCTGGGTCATCCCTTTATATACACAGGTTGATGCTCGGTGGTTTACAGAATCCCGGCCGGCTCATACATGTGTCTGGCTCGATCCCTTTCCTACCTTACAACACAAGTTACACAGTATATGGCGGTTTATGTCTACATGCCCTAACCCGCCTTTGGGCCCTGGGCCTTTAAATCTCTATAGTAAAGCACCATACTCCTTGTCTTCATGGGCTTCAATATGGGTTTAACCAGGCCCCACCTAGGCGGTTTATACTCAGCAGTTATATGCCCAACATTAGGCCCCAGATTGATTTGAACCTGTTCATGTTAATCTTCAATACTTAGGAAAATTCCTTCTTCAACACATTCGCGTAAACCTTGTAATCCGCCATGACGTCATCTTCCATGATTATAGTAAATCGCCATGATGTCACCTGCTTATTAAAAACCCATACATACCTCCCATTTATTAATGAGGCTCCAAAAATTGAGGCGCAGCTCTGTCACATATCCAGTGTTTGGGCTCCACGATTCTCGTGCCTGTCGTTCATCCCTTTGCCTTATAAATAAAGCCGAGGGTCATTTTTACCTTTCCCCCTCATACCTCTTTATTTCTTCTTCCTCCTCGCGTCGACCTAGCGTTCAAGCTCAGCCGCCGCCGCCAAGTTTTCGTCCTCGACCTCAACTCCGGCCGCTGCATCACCCTGAGCTTACCATAGAATCGCGATGCCTCTCTGCTACTCCCGCGACACCGGCAAGTCTTCTTTCCTTCCACCCTAGATCTGCAATTAGGGTTTCCATATCCATTGGTGTTCACCGGTGTTTGTCTTTATTTGTTTTTGCGTAGCAGTTCTTGATTTAGACCTTGATATTTATCCTGTATAGAGATAGCCATGATTCTTCCTTTTCACTAGAGCATCTCATTTAAGTAGAAAACCCCATCTGGATCCTTCAACTGTTCCAATGCCAGAACATTTAACCCTGAATATTTTTCCATTTTCTGACATACGATAGATCCAGATTTCTAATGTCAATTTGTGAACCCTGTTTTTTCATCACTTAGTTATTTCAGATCTGTACCTCCATATCAATGTAGTCAGTTTAACTTTTAGAAAATTATAACCTGCCAGGTACCATTAGCCCTCTCTTAAACCGCCGATTTGTCATTTCTATAACCCTGCCAATGTCAGAATCCGGTTTAATATGTATATATGCCTCAACGTCTTCTCCCTATGACCTTGCGACGCATTATACTTGTCAGTCATGAATCTTAAACCAGCATTGATCTTTTTCCAGCTTTCATTGAAATGGCCAAAAAAAATTATGCTTGCAACTGGGTCCCTTCCCGGGTTACGGGAGAGCAGCTGAACAGGTGTGTTGCAACCAGCGCTTTGGCGAGTAAAGAAATCATCCATTGGAGGGTCCTATTATGTCTCCAACGTATCTATAATTTTTGATTGTTCCATGCTATTATATTACCCGTTTTGGATGTTTATGGGCTTACTTTACACTTTTATATCATTTTTGGGACTAACCTACTAACCGGAGGCCCAGCTCGAATTGCTATTTTTTGCCTATTTCGGTGTTTCGAAGGAAAGGAATATCAAACAGAGTCCAAACAGAATGAAACCTTCGGGAGCGATATTTTTGGAACAAACGTGATCCAGGGGACTTGGAGTGGACGTCAAGCAACAGAGGAGGCGGCCACGAGGGTGCCCAGCACACCCCCTAGGGGTGGGCGCGCCCCCCACCCTCATGGGCCCCTCGAGCGTCCACCAACTTACTTCTTCCTCCTATATATACACCCGTACCCTGAAACCTTCAGAAATGACCACGAAAACCTAATTCCACAACTGCAAACTTCTGTATCCGCGAGATCCCATCTTGGAGCCTTCGTCGGCGCTCCATCGGAGGGGGAATCGACCATGGAGGGCCTCTACATCATCTTCAAGGCATCTTCGATGAGTTGTGAGTAGTTTACCACAGATCTTCGGGTCCATATTTATTATCTAGATGACTTCTTCTCTCTCTTTGATTCTCAATACAAATTTCTCCTCGATCTTCTTGGAGCTCTATTCAATGTAACTCTTTTTGCGGTGTGTTTGTCGAGATCCGATGAATTGTGGGTTTATGATCAAGTTTATCTATGAGAAATATTTGAATCTCCTCTGAATTCTTTTATGTGTGATTAAGTTATCTTTGCAAGTCTCTTTGAATTATCAGTTTGGTTTGGCCTACTAGATTGATCTTTCTTCCGACAGGAGAAGTGCTTAGCTTTGGGTTCAATCTTGCGGTGTCCTATCCCAGTGACAGCAGGGGCAGCAAGGCACGTATTGTATTGTTGCCATCGAGGATAAAAACATGGGGTTTATATCATATTGCATGAGTTTATCCCTCTACATCATGTCATCTTTCTTAATGCTTTACTTTGTTCTTATGAAGGCAGGAGTCGGTCGATGTGTGGAGTAATAGTAGTAGATGCAGGCAGGAGTCGATCTACGTTCACGGACGTGATGCGTATTTACATGATCATGCCTAGATAATCTCATAATTATGCTATCAATTGCTCGATAGTAATTTCTTCACCGTAATACTTATGCTATCTTGAGAGAAGCCACTAGTGAAACCTATGGCCCCCGGGTCTATCTTCTATCATATAAGTTTACCATCTACTTTTATTTGCATCTTTACTTTTCCAATCTATATCATAAAAATACCAAAAATATTTATCTTATCATACTATCTCTATCAGATCTCACTTCCGCAAGTGGCCGTGAAGGGATTGACAACCCCTTTATTGCGTTGGTTGCGAGGTTCTTGTTTATTTGTGTAGGTGCGTGGGACTTTTGAGGATCCTCCTACTGGATTGATACCTTGGTTCTCAAAAACTGAGGGAAATACTTACGCTACTTTGATGCATCACCCTTTCCTCTTCAAGGAAAACCAACGCAATCTCAAGACATAGCAAGAAGGATTTCTAGTGCCGTTGCCGGGAAGGTCTTCGCTCAAGTCAAGACATACCAAGTACCCATCACAAACTCACCTCCCTCGTATTACATTATTCGCCATTCGCCTCTCGTTTTCCTCTCCCCCAATTCATCCTTGCCGTTTATTTGCCCTCTCTTTCCCAATCTCCTCTCTCTCTTTCACTTGCCTTTTTGTTTGCTTGTGTGTTGGATTGCTCGTCGCGATGGTGCAAGATAATACCAAATTGTGTGGCTTTTCCAATACCAATAATAATGATTTCCTTAGTACTCCGATTGCTCCTCTTAATGATATTGAGTCTTGTGAAATCAATGTCGCTTTGCTGAATCTTGTTATGAAAGATCAATTCTCCGACCTTCCTAGTAAAGATGCCGCTACCCATCTAAACAACTTTGTTGATTTGTGTGAGATGCAAACGAAGAAAGATACGGATAATGATATTGTTAAATTGACGTTATTTCCGTTTTCACTTAGAGATCGTGCTAAAATTTGGTTTTCGTCTTTGCCTAAAAATAGTATTGATTCATGGGATAAGTGCAAAGATGCTTTTATCTCTAAGTATTTTCCTCCCGCTAAGATCATCTCTCTTAGGAACGATATTATGAATTTTAAACAACTTGATCATGAGCATGTTGCCCAATCGTGGGAAAGAATGAAATTAATGATTCGGAATTGCCCTACTCATGGTTTGAACTTATGGATGATCATAGAAAAAATTTATGCCGGATTGAATTTTGCTTCTAGAAATCTTTTAGATTCGGCCGCGGGAGGCACTTTTATGGAAATCACCTTAGGAGAAGCTACTAAACTCCTTGATAACATTATGCCTAATTATTCTTAATGGCACACCGAAAGATCTACTAGTAAGAAAGTGCATGCTATAGAAGAAATTAATGTTTTGAGTGGAAAGATGGATGAACTTATGAAATTGTTTGCTACTAAGAGTACTCCTGTTGATCCCAATGATATGCCTTTGTCTACTTTGATTGAGAATAATAATGAATCTATGGATGTGAATTTTGTTGGTAGGAATAATTTTGGTGACAACGCATATAGAGGAAACTTTAATCCTAGACTTTTCCTAGTAATTTCTCTAATAATTATGGCAATTCCTACAACAACTCCTATGTAAAATTTAATAAGATGCCCTCTGATTTTGATAATAGCGCTAAAGAATTTATGATCTCTCAAAAGAATTTTAATGCTTTGCTTGAAGAAAAATTGCTTAAAGTTGATGATTTGGCTAGGAACGTTGATAGACTTTCGGTTGATGTTGATTCTTTGAAACTTAGATCTAATCCTCCTAAGCATGATATCAATGAGTCTCTCAAAGCTATTAGAATTTCCATTGATAAGTGCAAAGAAAGAACCGCTAGATTGCGTGCTAAGAAAGATTGCTTTGTAAAAGCGTGTTCTTCTAGTTTTCATGAAAATAAAGATGAAGATCTAAAATTTATTGATGTGTACCCTATTAAATCTTTGTTTTTCAATATGAATCTTGATAATGATGGGACTGGAGATGAGTCAACTTTAGTTAAAAGGAGTCCCAATGATTCGGAGTTTGTAGATCTTGATGCTAAATTTGGTAAAAGTGGGATTGGATAGGTCAAGACTTTAAATAGCATTGAACCCACTATTATGGATTTCAAGGAATTTAATTATAATAAATGTTCTTTAATAGACTTTATTTCCTTGTTGCAATCCGTGTTGAATTCTCCTCATGCTTATAGTCAAAATAAAGCTTTTACCAAACATATTCTTAATGCCTTGATGCAATCTTATGAGGAAAATCTTAATTTGGAAGTTTCTATACCTAGAAAACTTCATGATGAGTGGGAACCTACTATAAAGATTAAAATTAAAGATCATGAGTGCTATGCTTTGTGTGATTTGGGTTTTAGTGTTTCCACAATTCTGACAACTTTATGTGATATTCTAGGTTTCCATGATCTTGATGGTTGCTCTTTAAATTTACACCTTGCGGATTCTACCATTAAGAAACCTATGGGAAGGATCAATGATGTTCTTTTTGTTGCAAATAGGAATTATGTGCCCATAGATTTTATCATTCTTGATATAGATTGCAATCTTTCATGTCCTATTATTCTTTGTAGACCTTTCCTTAGAACGATTGGTGCAATTATTGATATTAAGGAAGGGAATATTTGATTCCAATTTCCATTAAGGAAAGGCATGGAACACTTACCTAGAAAGAATGTCAAATTACCTTATTAATCTATCATGCGAGCTACTTATGAATTGTATGTCAAAGATGGCACTACTTAGATCTATCCTCGCTTTTATGCCTAGTTTGGGGCGTTAAACAATAGCGCTTGTTGGGAGGCAACCCAATTTTTTTTTGTTTCTTATTTTGCTTCTGCTTAGTAATAAATATTTCATATAACTTCTGTTTAGATTTGTTTTCATGTTTTAATTAGTTTTTTTGCCAAGTAGAACCTATAGGATAACCTATGGTGATAGTTAATTTGATTCTGCTGAAAAACAGAAACTTTGCGCGCACGAAAATAATTTTAGTAATTCACAGAAATGTGCTTTTTTGTTGATTCGTTTTTATGTAGATAAATAGACAAATTTCCCAGGATTTCCTTTTTTTTAGGATTTTTAGAGTTCCATAAGTATTTGAGAGTTACAGATTGCTACAGACTGTTCTGTTTTTGACAGATTCTGTTTTTCGTGTGTTGTTTGCATGTTTTGATGCATCTATGGCTAGTATCAAGGTGTATGAACCATAGATAAGTTGGAATACAGTAGGTGTAACACCAATATAAATAAAGAATGAATTCATTACAGTACCTTATGTGGTGGTTTTTCTTACTTGCACTAATGGAGCTTATGAGATTTCCTGTTGAGTTTTGTGTTGTGAAGTTTTCAAGTTTTGGGTAAAGATTTGATGGACTATGGAATAAGGAGTGGAAAGAGCCTAAGCTTGGGGATGCCCATGGCACCCCAAGATATTCAAGGATAACCAAAAGCCTAAGCTTGGGGATGCCCCGGAAGGCATCCCCTCTTTCTCTTCGTCTATCCGTAACTTTACTTGGAGCTATATTTTTATTTGCCACATGATATGTGTTTTGCTTGGAGCATATTGTATGGTATTAGTCTTTGTTTTTTAGATTACCACAATCATCCTTGATGTACACACCTTTTGGGAGAAACCTACTTGATTAGAATGTATTAGAATACTCTATGTGCTTCACTTATATCTTTTGAGCTAGATAGTTTTGCTCTAGCGCTTCACTTATATCTTTTAGAGCTCGGAGGTGGCTTAATTTTGTAGAAATTGTTGATCTCTCATGCTTCACTCATATTATTTTGAGAGTATTTTAGAACAGCATCGTATTTGCTATGGTTATAAAATTGGTCCTAGAATGATGGGCATCCAAGTTGGGTATAATAAAAACTATCATAGAAAGTGAATTGGATGCTATGATCAATTTGATGCTTATAATTGTTTTGAGATATAGAGGTGGTAATATTAGAGTCATGCTAGTTGGGTGATTATGAATTTAAAGAATACTTGTGTTGAAGTTTGTGATTCCCGTAGCATGCACGTATGGTGAACCGATTTGTGATGAAGTTGGAGCACAATTTTATTTATTGATTGTCTTCCTTATGAGTGGCGGTCGGGGACGAGCGATGGTCTTTTCCTACCAATATATGCCCCTAGGAGCATGCGCGTAGTACTTTGTTTTCAATGACTTGTAGATTTTTGCAATAAGTATATGAGTTCTTTATGACTAATGTTGATTCCATGGATTATACGCACTCTCACCTTCCACCATTGCTAGCCTCTCTTCTGTTGTATAACCTTCGCCGGTACCATACACCCACCATATCCCTTCCTCAAAACAGCCACCATACCTACCTATTATGGCATTTCCATAGCCATTCCGAGATATATTGCTATGCAACTTTCCACCGTTTATTATGACACACATCATCACTGTCATATTGCTCTTTGCATTATCATGTAGTTGACATCGTATTTGTGGCAAGGCCACCTTCATAATTTTCATACATGTCACTCTTGATTCATTTCATATCCTGGTACACCACTGGAGGCATTCATATAGAGTCATATTTTGTTCTAAGTATCGAGTTGTAATCTTGAGTTGTAAGTAAATAAAAGTGTGATGATCTTCATTATTAGAGCATTGTCTCACTGAGGAAAAAGGATGATGGAGACTATGATTCCCCCACAAGTCGGGATGAGACTTTGGACTTTATAAAAAAGGCCAAATAAAAAAAAGAAAGGCCAAATAAAAAAAGGGAAAGGCCAAATAAAAAATGAGAGAAAAAGAGAGAAGGGACAATGCTACTATCCTTTTTACCACACTTGTGCTTCAAAGTAGCACCATGATCTTCATGATAGAGTGTCGCCTAGGTTGTCACTTTCATATACTAGTGGGAACTTTTCATTATAGAACTTGGCTTGTATATTCCAATTATGGGCTTCCTCAAAATGCCCTAGGTCTTCGTGAGCAAGCGAGTTGGATGCACACCCACTTAGTTTCTTTTGTTGAGCTTTCATACATTTATAGCTCTAGTGCATCCGTTGCATGGCAATCCCTACTCACTCACATTGATATATATTAATGGGCATCTCCATAGCCCGTTGATATGCCTAGTTGATGTGGGACTATCTTCTCCTTTTTGTCTTCTCGAGAACCACCATTCTATTCCACATATAGTGCTATGTCCACGGCTCATGCTCATGTACTGCGTGAAAGTTGAAAAAGTTTGAGATTACTAAAGTATGAAACAATTGCTTGGCTTGTCATCGGGGTTGTGCATCATTAAATACTTTGTGTGATGAAGATAGAGCAACAGCCACACTATATGATTTTGTAGGGATAACTTTCTTTAGCCATGTTATTTTGAGAAGACATGATTGCTTTGATTAGTATGCTTGAAGTATTACTATTTCTTATGTCAATATGAAATTTTATTTTGAATCATTTGGGTCTGAAAATTCATGCCACAATAAAGAAAATTACATTGATAATTATGCTAGGTAGCATTCCACATCAAAAATTCTGTTTTTATCATTTACCTACTTGAGGACGAGCAGGAATTAAGCTTGGGGGTGCTTGATACATATTCAATGTATCTATAATTTTTGATTGTTCCATTCTATTATATTACCCGTTCTGGATGTTTATGGGCTTTACTTTACACTTTTATATCATTTTTGGGACTAACCTACTAACCGGAGGCCCAGCCGAATTGCAGTTTTTTTGCCTACTTCAGTGTTCCGATGGAAAGGAATATCAAACGGAGTCCAAACAGAATGAAACCTTTGGGAGCGATCTTTTTGGAACAAACGTGATCCAGGGGACTCGATGTAGAGGTCAAGCAATAGAGGAGGCGGACACGAGGGTGCCCGGCATGCTCCCTAGGGGTGGGCGCGCCCCCACCCTCGTGGGCCCCTCGAGCGTTAACCGACATACTTCTTCCTCCTATATATACACCCGTACCCTCAAACCTTCAGAAGCGAACACGAAAACCTAATTCCACCGCCACCACCTTCTGTATCCGCGAGATCCCATCTTGGAGCCTTCGCTGGCGCTCCGCCGAATGGGAGATCGACCATGGAGGGCCTCTACATCATCTCCAAGGCCTCTCCGATGAGTTATGAGTAGCTAGATGGCTTTTTCTCTCTCTTTGATTCTCAATACAAAGTTCTCCTTGATCTTCTTGGAGCTCTATTCGATGTAACTCTTTTTGCGTTGTGTTTGTCGAGATCCGATGAATTGTGGGTTTATGATCAAGTTTATCTATGTGAAATATTTGAATCTCCTCTGAATTCTTTTATTGGTGATTAAGTTATCTTTGCAAGTCTCTTCGAATTATCAGTTTGGTTTGGCCTACTAGATTGATCTTTCTTGCAATGGGAGAAGTGCTTAGCTTTGGGTTCAATCTTGCGGTGTCCTTTCCCGGTGACAGCAGGGGAAGCAAGGCACATATTATATTGTCGCCATCGAGGATAAAAAGATGGGGTTTATATCATATTGCATGAGTTTATCCCTCTACATCATGTCATCTTTCTTAATGCGTTACTCTATTCTTATGAACTTAATACTCTAGATGCAGGCAGGAGTCGGTCGATGTGTGAAGTAATAGTAGTAGATGCAGGCAGGAGTCGATCTACTTGTCACAGACGTGATGCCTATATACATGATCATGCCTAGATAATCTCATAATTATTCGCTTTTCTATCAATTTCTCGACAGTAATTTGTTCACTGATGTCTACTACACAACCTTCTTCTTGTAGACTTTGTTGGGCCTGCAAGTGCACAAGTTTGTAGGACAGTAGCAAATTTCCCTCAAGTGGATGACCTAAGGTTTATAAATCCTTAGGAGGCGTAGGATGAAGATGGTCTCTCTCAATCAACCCTGCAACCAAATAACAAAGAGTCTCTTGTGTCCCCAACACACCCAATACAATGGTAAATTGTATAGGTGCACTAGTTCGGCGAAGAGATGGTGATATAAGTGCAATATGGATGGTAGATAAAGGTATTTGTAATCTGAAATTATAAAAACAGCAAGGTAACTAATGATAAAAGTGAGCACAAATGGTATTGCAATGATAGGAAACAAGGCCTAGGGTTCATACTTTCACTAGTGCAAGTTCTCTCAACAGTAATAACATAGATAGATCATATAACAATGCCTCAACATGCAACAAAGAGTCACTCCAAAGACACTAATAGCGGAGAACAAACGAAGAGATTATGGTAGGGTACGAAACCACCTCAAAGTTATTCTTTCAGATCAATCTACTCAAGAGTTCGTACTAGAATAACACCTTAAGACACAAATCAACCAAAACCCTAATGTCACCTAGATACTCCATTGTCACCTCAAGTATCCGTGGGCATGATTATACGATATGCATCACACAATCTCAGATACATCTATTCAACCAACACAAAGTACTTCAAAGAGTGCCCCAAAGTTTCTACCGGAGAGTCAAGAACGTGTGCCAACCCCTATGCATAGGTTCATGGGCGGAACCCGCAAGTTGGTCACCAAAACATACATCAAGTGGCACATGATATCCCATTGTCACCATAGATAAGCACGGCAAGACATACATCAAGTGGCACATGATATCCCATTGTCACCATAGATAAGCACGGCAAGACATACATCAAGTGTTCTCATAAAAGACTCAATCCGATAAGATAACTTCAAAGGAAAAACTCAATTCATCACAAGAGAGTAGAGGGGGAGAAAAATCATAAGATCCAACTACAATAGCAAAGCTCTGGATACATCAAGATCGTGCCATAGATGGAAGACGAGAGAGAACACGAGAGAGAGAGATCAAACACATAGCTACTGGTACATACCCTCAGCCCTGAGGGTGAACTACTCCGTCCTCGTCATGGATAGCGCCGGGATGATGAAGATGGCCACCGGTGAAGGATCCCCCCTCCAGCAGGGTGCCGGGAAGGGCTCCCGAGAGGTTTTTGGTGGCTACAAAGGCTTGCGGCGGTGGAACTCCCGATCTATTTTGATATTCGATGTTTTTAGGGTACATAGGCTTATACAGGCGAAAGAAGTTGGTCGGGAGAGCCTCGAGGGGCCCACGAGAGGGTAGGGCGCGCCCAGGAGGGGTGGGCGCGCCCCCCTGTCTCGTGGCTTCCTCGATGACCCCCCGGCTTGCACTCCAAGTCTCCTGGATCATAATCTTCCCAAAAATCACGCTACCAAAGGTTTCATTCCGTTTGGACTCCATTTGATTTTCCTTTTCTTCGAAATACTGAAACAGGCAATAAAACAGCAATATGGGCTGGGCCTCCGGTTAATAGGTTAGTCCCAAAAGTTATATAAACGTGTATAATAAAGCCCATAATCATTCAAAACAGATAATAAAATAGCATGAATGCTTCATAAATTATAGATACGTTGTAGACGTATCAACATCCCCAAGCTTAATTCCTGCTCGTCCTCGAGTAGGTAAATGATAAAAGAAAGAAATTATGAAGTGTGAATGCTAGCAGGTGCATAAGTTTGATCAATGATAATTTCAATCACCTTTTCTAGCATGTTTATATGTCATAACAATAGTTCATCTCAATACACTTCATGATAAAGTAACAAGCTATTCACATGTTAAAGCATAGACCATAAACTCTCTTGAAAACTAGCAAACTTCATTCTTAGTCAACAAACAATTGCAATTCATCTTATTTTCAGGAAGGGTCTATGTCAGAGCTTTGATTTAGAAAAATCCACATACTCAACTATCATATCACTACTAGGGAAAAGGCTAGCAGCAGCGCGGGTTTTAGATGTGTCAGTAGCGCGGGTACCCGCGCTACTAATAAGGCGCTACAGCTAACTCATAGTAGTAGCGCGTGCGCACCCGCGCTACTGCTACACAAGTGTAGCAGCAGCACGGTTAGGTGAAGCTCGCTACTGCTAGTAGCGCTAGCGCTCTTTGGTTGGACGCGCTACTGCTACTGTGGCGCTGCTGCTAACTTTTATACACTCGCTACTGCTAATTTAAGTAGTTTTTTTTGGCATATTTGTTTTGTATTTGAACAGGCTTTGTAGAAGAATCTTTAGCACATAGAAATGTCATCATGATACACATACAAATGCCTGCGAGACCACAAATGTAATCATAGCATTTACATACAAATAGTCTCGTCATTATCATCATCCAACACAAAGTGATATCTTGTCATCATCTCGAAAATAGCGATACATGCAAGTCTCGAATACTTGCAACTACCACAACGTCATCCATCTAAACAAAGGTATACGCAAGAAGTGCTATCACTATGAGTGAGAGCGGAACTATGCAGTACATGAGGTGGCGGTTACGAGTCCTCTCTCGCGCTAGCGTGAACCTCAAGTAACTAGCTTCTCCTTCTTGTCTGCTTTTGAAGCCTTTATGGCTGGCGCCCGTGAACCCATTCACTTGCGCCTGACACTCATGCCACTCGTTGTACACCCCCGGAACCTTCCCTTTGTACACGACATAGCATTTCCATCTCGCCATCAAGAAACTAGGTACCTGTTAGAGATGCATGTTCATGAAGAGGATGTACAATCATATATATGCAACAAAATATACTAGAGCAACACCGAAAAAGAAAGGGTTAGCAACTAGATGCAACATATACAGTACGCAAATTAATTAACTAGAGGTACGCAGGTCATCGTACGCAAACTAACAAAGTAGCGTTACGCAAGTTCGGCAGGGACCGTGGACGATCACAAAGTTTCATCGCTACAAAAAGTATACAAGTTCAACCGACACATATCATCATCATCGGCATCATAAATCACTAGAAGTTCCATCCTTCCATATCATCGAGGACGAACCCTAGCTTCTTGAACGGCGTGAGGTCTAGACGTTGCATGCCTATGCGAGTTCGGACGTCAGCTCGCGATATAGGGCCGTGGTGGAACATCCCCTTCTCATCGATGACTTCTTTCATGATGATCGTCGCAATGTCGCTTTGGATGCGAAAGAAGTCATCTCTAAGTTTATAATTCGCTTCTCCATGAGATTCTAGCCACTTGTGGATATGATCATCATTTCTGCTGTTAATGCGAAGCTTTTGGTGATCCGTGTTGAACTGAATCATGAGATGGACGATGTAGAATCCATCCTTCTTGCTTGGTTTTGGGACATGGATGCAGGAGAAGTTAGTTTTATGCGCGAAACCCATCTTCTTGTTCCTTTGTTTCTTGATATGCACGTGGCCACCTCTAAAGCTGAAGCCTTGGAGAGCATCATCTAGAATATTCATAGTGTGGGTGTAGTCCTTTTTCTCGTAGTCTCTGGAAGGGTCAAAATACACGGCGTGGGAGACTTGCGGGTAAAGAACGATAAGGACGGCGCGCCCGTTGCTGCGGGGAAAAGACACCTCAAATTATTCCCCATATGAGAGAGAAGGAATGATTGAAATGTACGAAAGGGTTGTCCGGAACTGACTTACTTTGGATGATAAGGCACGAGGACAATTTCCCGGTCCTTATTCTGTACCATGAAGTTTTGGAGGTACTCCCTAGCAGTTTCACGCTCAAAGTCGCCGAGACTCAAGAAAGACTCGTGCATGTAGTACGGATCCGCCACACAGATTTGCGAGACTTCTTCACTCTTCATGACGGAGCTCATATGTAGCGCAAAAAGGCGGACGATAGTAAAATCAAGCCGCCTTGTTAGAAACATCTCAAAGATATGGTCAAACCGCAGGAAGAACACCTCCGCGGGCCGTGTGTCGACGTAGCACTTCCCCTCAGGCACACGAGCCGCGTATGTCGGATATCCTGGATCCTTTGAGGCTAGTAGGCTTTTCTCAGTCGACAGCACATGGTCGTGCAGTCTCCTGAGATCCCCTGATAGTGCCTCCAGCGGTTTCGGCGGTAGCATCGGCTCGCCCGTGAGATGGAACATGACCGCACCTTTCACGGGTACACGCTCTTCAGAATGCATCGTCTGGCTGCTGTGTGCTCTGGCTTGTTTGGAGGCAGTTACCTTCCCCGATCTCTTCCTCTCCTTTTTCTTGGGCACACCTTCCAGACCCTTCCTTAACCCCTGCCCAAGTGTTCCCGGGCTAAGTACTGAACGACCCTCGCGCCCGGCTAGTTGAGCCTGTGTTGAGGCGGCATCTTCAGGCGTGTCCTGTGAGGATTTCATGAAGAGAGACTTTTTGCAATCCATGGTACGACCCTGCCCGGGCATATCATCCATATCCTCATTAGCAAGCTGATAGCCCGATTCGTCATATGGTTGACTCATCATATCTATGTCACAGTCATACGCGTTTGTATTGAGGTAATCCATAGGGTCGACCTCCGTCTCATCATCCATTCTCTGTTCTACAGGAGAAATTACATCAGCCAGTACTATTGCACCCCCTTCATCATGTCGTCCGCCGCTCTCACCCGGCACTACAGGAGCTGGTAATTGCGTAGGCGGGGTGGTGGTCTCCGCACATGCTTGTTGATGTGTGGTAGTTATTGGTGTGCTCTCGGCCGGCTCCAGACGAATAAGATTCTTCGGCCATAGCAGCACCCAACCCTTGCAGCTTCCAATCCGCGGCGGGGTCTCGTCGTCCGCTCCCACATGCTGTACTGGAGGAGGCAAATCCTCGTGCCCCGATTTCACACTGGTCAAGCTAACCCTGAAGTGCCCAGCGGGGATCGGCTGGTTGTGGAACGTGCGTTGAGAGGGGTCCATTATCATCCCCTTTCCCACGTCCACCTTCTGGCCTTTGATCAAGTAGAGTATGGTGCACGGGGTTTCTTTCGCCTGCAAACACATATGTCTGTGGCGTAAAACAACCGAAAGGCAACAAAAATGGAATATTATATGTTGGTGCGACATATAATTACCGTGACGGCGTCGAGCTCAGCCAAAGACGAAGGCCCACCTAGCGTGCCTGAGACTGAGGACGGGCTGCTATGAGCGGGAGCGGCTGCGAGAGGAGGCCCGGTTGCTTGAGCAAGTGATGGTGCGATGGTGTTGTTGTTCATGGAGTTGCTCGCGACGAAACTGGGCATCGGGAAATCATGTACCGTCTTGTCTGGATTTTCCTTCGCCCAGTTGATGATAACTGGAACCAAGTTAGTAGCAAAATCATTTCTGCAGGCAGTTACAGCTGCATTGACTGCCTGCTGTAGCAACTCATATTTGTCCTCGGCTGCTTTTTTTGCGTCCTCAGCTGCTTTTTTCTCGACCGCAAGCTTCACCTTTGTGTTGATGTCCGCCTGACTAAACTTCTTTTTCTGCTTCTTGGCCTCCGGGCCGTCGTTGTAAAACACCTTCCACGTGGTGCCGTCTTCAGCGCCGTGCACACGACCATCGGTAGCGGCATCGGGGCCGGTACCTTCCCCGCTGATACCTTCCCCGCCGGTACCTTCCCCACCGGTCTCGCTGCCGCCATCGGTGCCGGCGCCGTCGGTGTCGATGTCGGCGTCAGTAACATCATCGAGGCCGACCTGCAAACCTTGCTTAGCAGTCAAATAGTCAAGGTACTCTTGTTCACCCTCATAATCCATCTCGTCTACATCTTGGTCAGAAGGCCCAGTTTCTTCGTTGTTCGACATGTTTCCTATGATTAAGTGGCCTCATTTATTTCTAAAAGTATGAATAAATGAGAAATGACATAAAAAGAAATCTATGTGCCAGCACTCGATATGCCAACTATGTAGCACAAATCATGCCTTTATTCACGAGAAATTTCGGCATGACCTTTGCTAAAAAATGGACATATCGAGCGCCTGAAATTCACCGGAACGGAAATGAATCAACATTCCGGCGTAACATAGGCTACTCGGATCATTTTCCAAACATGCCATGTCGAAAACATGACATATCCACATATCACATGTCTAGTTCAAATTTGCATATAAATTCAGCTAATTTTGAAACCTAGCTAAATTCATAACTAAATAGATAACCTAATTAATTAACATAACCGAAGAACCCTAGCAGAGAGGGGGGGTTTACAGAGAGTGCAGGGGCGAGGAGGCAGGCCCGACGACAGCCGGCAGGGGAGAGGAGGGAGGCGAGGGCCGATGGGTCGGGGGCGTGCACGCCGGGGTCGGGGGCGAGCGCCGGCGCCGGAGTCGGGGGCGAGGGCCGGCCGGGTCGGGGGCGAGCGGTGGGGTCGGGGTCGAGGGTCGGGGGCTAGCGCCGGCGCCGGGGTCGGGGTCGAGGGCCGGGACGGGGGCGAGCGCCGGGGTCGGGGGCTAGCGCCGGCGCCGGCGGAGGCGGGGGCGAGCGCCGGGGCCGGGTCGGGCGCGGCGGTGCGACGGGGGAGAGAGAGTGGGGATTTGGGGGGAAATGGCGGGATGAAGCAGGGCGAGTGAGAATTTTGGGTTAAGTGGACATAGCAGTAGCGCGTTACGTCAAAACGCGCTGCTACTAACATCAGTAGCTGCAGCGGTTTAGGTAAAATGCGCTACTACTAAATTCAGTAGCTGCAGCGGTTTATGCAAAACGCGCTGCTACTACCGTCGCTACTGCCAGTTTTCCTTTTTCTTTTCCTTTATTTTATCCCACTTTTATTTCCCGAGGGCAGTGAACGAAGGGAGGGCGATATATATTGCATCATTTGACGGTTAAATATGTATGCAAAATAGGAACATATATATTACACATCATTGGACCCATGCATAATAATGGCTAAGTGTGTATACAAAATAGGAACATATATATATATATTACACATCATTGGACCCATAACATACGTTTCCTCAGTGCTGACGTTTTCGTTTTTGAGTCAGCTTCTTTCCCTTCTTGTTCGTCGAAGAATAATTGAGCCCCTCATTGTGACTTTGCCTTTTCCATGGAGTACGATTTTTCTTAGGTAATGTAGTATTGATTCTTCTTTTGACGTATACTTCATCATCATCGTCATCTTCCCTCATTGGGTTGCCGTACTGATCATAGTCTTCCTCGTTGGCGACTCCATCCATTCCAATGATGTTCCTTTTGCCTCTCCTCACGACAACACGGCTGGGATTGCGCGGGTCAGTTATGAAGAAGCATTGTGTCACGTGCTTAGCGTGTACCCATGGCTCGTTTTTTGCGATAGCGTTCACGGTAGCGCTCTTGGCGTCGGGTATAGTCATGGTAGTGAACATCCGGCTTTCTCTTTCGACATTCTTAGCCCATCTGACACGGAACATCGTCGTGTTGTGCAGTCCAGAGTAGTCAAGCTCCCAGATCTCCTCGACCCTTCCATAAAATCGTTCAGTTGTGCCGTTGTCGCTGCCGGTCATGCATTCCATCGTCACCCCTGAGTTCTGATCATCACTGTCCATATCTTTTGCCTCCGTGTAGAACGTGTATCCGTTGATATCATATGCCTGATAGGTTACGAGGTTGGGCGAGGGGCCATGTGCTAAGGCGTATATGAGCAATCCGTCCTTAGAGCCCTCCTCCGGGGGATTAGCAATAATATGCTCTTTGAACCAATGCAGGAAAGTGGAGTTGTGCTCTCTAGTAACTTCGGCGTCCGTCCTGCATACCCCCCGGTCACGATACTTCTTTGCGATAATTTCTTTGTGCAGTGCCACGAAAGGATCTACCTCGTCTAGGTGTTGTAGCACTACCAAGTTTGCTCTGTCAAAGTCGCTGCGTCGATCTGAGTATGCCACGTGCAGTTCCCTGCGACCGTTGCAGTGACCATCTCCTTCGAGCCTCCCATCGTGCTTGTTAACGGGCAAACCAACACTAGCACCAGGCGGCTGGTCTGCGCCATATAGAAAATTCTCACAGAAAGAGATGCACTCTTGTGCCAAATAGCCCTGGACGATGCTTCCATCCGGACGGGACATGTTACGAACGAATCCTTTGATGATCCCATTCATCCTCTCAAACGGCATCATGTTGTGCAGGAATGACGGCCCCAGGTCTATTATGTCATCCACAATATGGACACACAGATGCACCATCACGTCGAAGAACGCGGGCGGGAAGTACATCTCAAGCTCATTCAGTATCACAACGATCTCTTCCTGTAGCCTTTGGAGCTGCTTCACACTGATCGACTTTCGAGAGATGACGTCGAAAAAGTTGCAGAGACCAATAAGCGTGTCACGGACGTGCTTGTCCATTATCCCTCTAAGGGCAACAGGTAGTATCTGCGTCATCATCACATGACAGTCATGAGACTTCATCCCGCTGAACCTTTTCTTGTCCGTGTCTAGATATCTGCTTATCTTGCCACAGTAACCGGAACTAACTTTGACTCCGGTAAGGCACTTAAAGAATTGATTGATCTCAGCCTGACTTAAGGTGAAGCAAGAAGGGGGGCAATAATCCTCTTTCTTTATTTTCTTGACCTTCTTCTCCCGTGCCTCTGTCTCCGTCTCTGTCTCGTCTGACATTTTACGGGCCGGCATGTGCAGATCTTCCCTGATTTTCAAATCTTGCAAGTCTTTTCTTGCCTTCGGCCCATCCTTGGTCTTATCCGGCATGTTCATCAGTGTTGCGAGCAAGCTCTCAAGGACATTCTTACAGATATGCATTTGATCAAGGCAATGAGGTGTATCGAGTTTGTGCCAGTACTCCAAGTCCCAGAACACAGACCTCGTCTTCCATACCTTCAGCAGCGGCTCCGGCGCCTTTCTCATCGTCTTTCCCGGCGCGGGGCACTCCTTCCAGTTTTTCAACAGCTCATCGATTTCGGCACCGCTCCGCTTACGTGGAGGTCCTCGATGCTCAGCGTAACCATTGAATAGATCTCCACGGTTTCTCCACGGGTCGTCCTGTTCAAGCCATCTTCGATGCCCCATGTACACGATTTTCCCAGACCCGCCATCTTTCCTTGACGTTAGCTGCTGAGACGTCGTATCATCCATGCACCGCGTGCATCCGCAATATCCATGGCACACCTGGCCTGCCACATATCCGTAACCGAGATAGTCCTGCACTGTCGTGATCAGCGCGGCTCTCATGTTGAAATACTCACCTTTGCTGGCGTCCCATGTCTTGGCCGGTGTTTTCCATAACGTGTCTAACTCCTCTTGAAGTAGCCCCAGATACAAATTAATATTATTTCCTGGTTGTTTCGGCCCTTGAATAAGCATGCTCATGTGAATGTACTTCGATTTCATGCACAACCAGGGGGGAGGTTGTACATCCATACAAACACGGGCCATGTGCTATGGTTGGTGTTCTGGTTGCCAAACGGATTCATGCCATCGGTACACGCGCCGAGCACGATGTTCCTTGCATCACATTCAAAATACCGATAGAAGCTGTTCAACGCTCTCCACTGGCTTCCATCCTTCACGTGTCTCAGCTTCGGATCATCTCCATCGTCGGGCTTCTTCCTCTCCGCGTGCCAGCGCATTAGCTTTGCTTCCTTGGGATCTACAAAATACCTCTGGAGACGGGGAGTGATCGGTAAGTACCATACAACTTTCTGGGGACATTTCTTCCCGGCCTTCTTGTATCGAGAAGCATTGCACACCGGACAGCTTGTTTTTTCCGCGTGCTCCTTCCGATAAATTATGCAATCGTTGATGCATGCATGGTATCTAACGTGTGGCAGATCAAGAGGGCACACGATCTTCTTGGCCTCATCAACACTAGTAGGACATAGATTACCCGCGGGAAGAACATCCTTTAGGTACTTGAGATGCTCATCGAGGCTAGTGTCGGTCCATTTGTTTTTAGCCTTCGTCTTCAGGAGTTGGAGCGTGAAACTCAAGCGGGTCACCTCAGGATTGCAACCATCATACAATGGAGTGTTCGAGTCTACCACCAGTTGCTCCAGCTTAGCCTCCTCTCTAGAAGCAGCTCTCTCAGTACTCGTCTCCTTGCGAAGCAATGCTTGAACATGAGGGTCCCGCACAATTGAACTTAGTACCGACGAACTCTGCTGCGTGGAGTCCATGTCGTTCTCTCCGCCGCCATGTCCGGCCCCTTCTCCTCCGCCATGTCCGGCCCCTTCTCCGCCGCCATGTCCGGCCTCTTCCCCGCCGCCATTATCGATCATCTCTTCGTCTTGCCCCGTGTCATCATTGCCTGCCCCGTCGGCATCCTCAACATCGTCATCCTCATCTTCAATTATCCACCGAGTATAGCCATCCATGAAACCAGTCATGAGCAGGTGCGCTTCGACACGACCATCGTCATGGGGGTCGAGCCAAACTATTCCTTTGCATTTTCGACACGGACATAAAACCTCTGTCCGGTTATTTTCTTTCATGTCCTGCACCGCCGACCGCAACCACCTGTCCACCATCGTTCCACTGACCATCGTCAACTCTGCACGGTAATAATAAACAAATTGATTATAAAAATGCATGCATGCATCAAAGTCATAAAAAAATTGGCATGACCTTCCCTAAAAATAGGACATATATGGATCTAGAGTTTGCCCGGAATTCGCCGAAACGGAAATAAATCGACATTTCGGCAAAACATAGGCAACTCAAAAGCACAATTTGGCGGCGTCAACTCATGCCACACACACAATTTCCACAAACATATCACACACACATAAACATATTTCCATTTTGCAAAAGCATGAAATTTTCATCACCTCTATCTCGATCGAGATCGAGCACACGGTGGAGATGATGTTGTAGGGAGATCAAAAGTGCACAAAGCTCTTCTTGACAAATATAGATCTAGTTAGGGGGCAAATAGGTCACTTAACTAAATCCTACATCTACCTAGCTACCTAATTTGGGAGGAGACAACTTCAACTAGTGGAGGGGGAAGGAAAAAGAGAAAGGAGATGCATTAATGGAGGTGGTGTAGTTATGTAGGAGTAATGAAGAGAGAGAAAGGTGGATAGAAGAGAGAGAGTAATGGGGGAGAAGTATTGAGGAGAAGAAGAAGAGTGAGAGTGCAAGCATGTGGTGGAGGTAGGGGGAAGGGAAGAGAGGAGGGGGAGGTAGGGGGGAGGGAAAAGAGGAGGGGAGGGGAGGGACGGGTGGGGAAAGGTGTTGGGTTGGTGCGGGTTAGCAGTAGCGCGGGACATAAAACGCATGCTGATAAGGATTTAGCAGCAGCGCGCTTTGGGATACGGCGCTACTGCTAACTGGGACAAAAAAGTGTGGCAATTTGAAATTTACCAGCAGCGATCCCGGAAAAAGCGCGCTACTACTACATACTTAGCAGTAGCGCGGTTCTTGCGACCGCTCTACTGCTACTTAGAGTTAGGTGAACACCGCCGGTCGATATTTGTAGCAGCGCGTTTTAGGCCGAGCGCGCTACTGCTAAATCCTTATCAGCAGCGAGTTTACAGGACACACGCTACTACTAGTTAGCAGCAGCGCTCATTTTTGAACCGCGCTGCTGCTAAGATTCTGTGTATAGGCTTTTCCCTAGTAGTGTATAGTCTTCTACAATTGCTAACACTCACGCAATGATTGTGATTATGGAGTTTTAATCAGACACAGAGAAAGAAAGGGGCTTATAGTGTTGCCTCCAAACGTATTCACCTTTGGGTGATGTCAACAATAATAGTTCATGCTAACTTACATCCAATTGGGTATATATATCAGGATCACACCAACACAAAGTGCTTGCCAAAGGATAAAAATGAAAAAGGGAAAGGTGAAGATCACCTTGACTCTTGCATAAAGTAAATGAAAAAAAGTAAAAGATAGGCCCTTCGCAGAGGGAAGTAGGGATTTGCAGAGGTGCCAGAGCTCGATTTTGAAATAGAAATAAATAATTTTGAGAGGTATGATCTCATCGTCAACATAACAACCAAGAGTTCCCAATATCTTCCATACTACATACATTATAGGCGGTTCCGAAACAGAATGGTAAAGATTTTACTCCCCCTCCACCAACAATCATCAATCCATGGCTTGCCCGAAACAACGGGTGCCTCCAACTAACATCAAACCTGGGGGAGTTTTGTTTCCAATTATCTTTGATTTGATTTTGATCTTTTGATCATGGGGCTGGGCATCCCGGTTACCGCCACTTTCTCGTGAATGAGGAGCGGAGTCCACTCCTCTTGAGAATAACCCACCTAGCATGGAAGACACTGATAGCCCCTAGTTGCTACATGAGCAATTCGGGCATACAAAACAGATTATAATTTGAAGGTTTAGAGTTTGGCACATGCAAATTTACTTGGAACGGCAGGTAAATACCGCATATAGGTAGGTATGGTGGACACTCATGGCAAAATTGGGTTTAAGGATATTGGATGCACAAGCAGTATTCCCGCTTAGTACAGATATTTAGGCTAGCAAGGGGAGAAAGGCAAGCTCAACATGTTTGAATGATCCATGACAATATACTTTAACTGAAATGTGAGAAAACATAACCCATTATGTTGTCTTCCTTGTCCAACATCAACTCTTTAGCATGTCATACTTAATGAGTGCTCACAATTATAAAATATGTCTATGATAATATATTTATATGTGAAATCTCTCTTCCTTCAATATTCTTTCATGAATTGTTCAAATGACCAATATAATGCTTGCTAACCTTCAATAAATTTACTACCTCTACTTCTTAGATGTGAAGTCATTACTCCCCATGGGATAAGAAAATGAAACATATATAATTTCAGATTTATGACATTCAACTCATTCAACCATTTACTCATAGAATATAAGTGAAGCACAAGAGTAAATGACAAAATACTTCAAAAAGATATAAGTGAAGATCAATGAGTAGTTAAATAATTATGTAGCTATGTGAAGACTCTCTCTCATTTAAGAATTTCAGATCTTGGTATTTCATTCAGCATCAAGCAAAACAAAATAAAATGACATTGCAAGGATAGCACAACTCATGTGAAGAAGCAAAAACTTAGGCTCAACCGATACTAACCGATAGTTGTTGAAGAAGAAAGGTGGGATGCCTACCGAGGCATCCCCAAGCTTAGATGCTTGAGACTTCTTGAAATATTATCTTGGGGTGCCTTGGGCATCCCCAAGCTTGAACTTTTGTGTCCCCTTAATTCCTCTCATATCATGGTTTCTCTTTTTATCAAAAGTTTCATCCACAACAAACTCAACAAGAACTCGTGAGATAGGTTAGTATAAACCAATGCAAAACCTTATGATCTTCTACTGTAACAAATCACTAACACTAAATGTCTCAGCATATTTAATACTCCTATCCTCAAATAGAATCATTAAACAAGCAAACATATGCAAACAGTGCAAACATAACAGCAATCTGCCAAACAGTATAGTCTGTAAAGAATGCAAGATTCATCATACTTCCCTAACTCCAAAAATTATAAGAAACATACTATGCTGTAAAATATTTATCATAGCTCATTATGCAAAAAGATTCAACATTATATCACTCTCTGACTTTTCTAGGGAATTTTTACAACAGAGGTAAACTTTCTGTTTTCAAACAGCAACATGTATACTAGCAAAATAAGCATGGTAAAGGCTATCCTTGACATTTTTATTGAAAATATAAAGATGAAAAATATATCTAAATAAAATCAAGCAAATACTAACAATAGAAATTAATGCTCCAAGCAAAAGACATATCATGTGGCGAATAAAAATATAGCTCCAAGTAAAGTTACCGATGAACAAAGACGAAAGAGGGGATGCCATCCGGGGCATCCCCAAGCTTAGGCTCTTGGTTGTCCTTGAATATTACCTTGGGGTGCCTTGGGAATCCCCAAGATTAGGCTCCTGCCACTCCTTATTCCATAGTCCAACGAATCCTTACCCAAAACTTGAAAACTTCAACCACACAAAACTCAACACAAAACTCGTAAGCTCCATTAGTATAAGAAAATAAATCACCACTTAGGTACTGTAATGAACTCATTATAAATTCATATTCATGTAATATCTACTGTATTCTAACTTTTCTATGGTTCATACCCTTACAGACAAGCCATAGATTCATCAAAATAAGCCAACAACACAATGAAAACAGAATCTGTCAAAAACAGAACAGTCTGTAGCAATCTGTATCAAACGTATACTTCTGTAACCCCAAAAATTATGAAATAAATTGGTGGACCAGAGGAATTTGGCTATTAATCATGTTAAAAAAGAATCAACCTAAAATCACTCTCCAGTCAAAAATGGCAGCTAATCTCGTGAGCACTAAAGTTTCTGTTTTTCACAGCAAGATCATAAAGACTTCACCCAAGTCTTCCCAAAGGTTCTACTTGGCACTTTATTGAAAAAAAATCTATAAAACATGATTACTACAGTAGCATAATCATGTGTACACACAAAAACAGTAAGGGTAAATATTGGGTTGTCTCCCAACAAGCGCTTTTCTTTATTGCCTTTCTAGCTAGGCATGATGATGACAATGATGCTCACATAAAAGATAAGAATTGAAACATAAAGAGAGCAGCATGAAGCATATGACTAGCACATTTAAGTCTAACCCACTTCCTATGCATAGGGATTTTGTGAGCAAACAACTTATGGGAACAATAATCAACTAGCATATGATGGCAAAACAAGCATAACTTCAAGATTTTCAACACATAGAGAGGAAACTTGACATTATTGCTATTCCTACAAGCATATGTTCCTCTCTCATAATAGTTTTCAGTAGCATCATGAATGAATTCAACAATATAACCATCACCTAAAGCATTCTTTTCATGATCTACAAGCATAGAATTTTTACTACTCTCCACATAAGCAAAATTCTTCTCATTCGGAATAGTGAGAGTATCATAAAATACTTGAATACTAAAAATTGTTTCCACATTAAAAGAGTAATGCTCAGAAAAAGGGTAATCATAATCATGACAAGTTTTATAAATATAATCATCACTACTTTTTATAGCATAATTTTCATCACAATAATTATCATAAAAAGCAACTTCGTTCTCATCATAATCGATTGAAACCTCTCCCAAGATAGTGGAATCACTAAATAAAGTTGACACTCTTTCAAATACACTTTCATATTCATCACAATAAGATTCAACATCCTCCAAAATAGTGGTATCGCTACTTCCTAAAGTTGACACTCTTCCAAACCCACTTTCATCAATATAATCATCATAAAGAGGCATGCTATCATCATAACAACTTTGCATATCAAAACTTGGGATGCTAAAAATATCATCTTCATTAAACGTAGCATCCCCAAGCTTGGGACAAACATTAATTACAGCAAATATATTCTTAAATATTTCATCCTCATCAAACATAGCTTCCCCAAGCTTGGGCCTTTTCATATCATAAGCATAATCACTCATCAATAGTATGGATAGCACCAATAGTATAGCAATTATCATCATCACAATGAGTAGTAGGAGAAACATCATTTGGGAGAGATACCTTTTTATCTTTGCTTCTCCTTTTCTTCCTTTTCTTCTTCACATTATGTGTGGGTTCAACCTTCTTTATTAATGAGATTGGTTGAATAAAAAGCTCCTCCTCGTTACCTGATTCATCATAAGAAATAATAGGAGGGTAATGGGAAGTCTCTTCCCTTTCATTAGTATTCTCTTCATCTTCTATTTGTTTCCTTTCTTTAGGTAATTGGCAATATAAGGATTTTCAATGCAATCCACCGTACAATACAAATAAATCTTCTCTAGATCAAAATCAAGAAATCTATCAAGATTAAATTTTGGAATACCCTCAGTTATACGTTTCATTTCTTCATACCCCAAAAGAAGACTAAGCTGTTTATGATGCTCAAGGGTAATCAAATTATAACAATTTTTGTATACGACTTGGTCATGAAACAATTTGCATTGGAGATTTAAATGACCATGTTCATTGCAGAGTTCACAAGGAGCGCAGAAAATATTGAATTTTTCAGCACAATAATCAAGACATTCTTGCAACCTTTTAGTTTCTAAATACTTATGCCTCTGGCAATATATATCTTCTCTATTCGGTGTGTTCATGCAAACATGCACTCCACAAAAGTTGACATGCTCATAAGATATATTTTCATCATGACTAGTGCAATCATCATTAGTACTATGGATATTCAAAGAGTTCATACTAACAACATTGCAAGCATGCTCATCATTCAAAGATTTAGTTACAAACATTGCATAGATTTCTTCTTCTAGCACTTGAGCACAATTTTCCTTTCCATCATTCTCACGGAAGATATTAAAAATATGAAGAGTGTGAGACAAACTTAATTCCATTTTTTTGTAGTTTTCTTTAATAAACTAAAGTAGTGATAAAAACAAGAAACAAAAAGATTCGATTGCAAGATCTAAAGATATACCTTCAAGCACTCACCTCCCCGGCAACGGCGCCAAAAAAGAGCTTAGTTGACGGGGTGTGAGTGCCGTTTACCTTGCCTCCCTGGCAACGGCGCCAGAAAAGAGCTTGATGTCTACTACACAACCTTCTTCTTGTAGACGTTGTTGGGCCTGCAAGTGCACAGGTTTGTAGGACAGTAGCAAATTTCCCTCAAGTGGATGACCTAAGCTTTATCAATCCATAGGAGGTATAGGATGAAGATGGTCTCTCTCAAACAACCCTGCAACCAAATAACAAAGAGTCTCTTGTGTCCCCAACACACCCAATACAATGGTAAATTGTATAGGTGCACTAGTTCGGCGAAGAGATGGTGATACAAGTGCAATATGGATGGTAGATAAAGGTATTTGTAATCTGAAATTATAAAAACAGAAAGGTAACTAATGATAAAAGTGAGCACAAACGGTATTGCAATGATAGGAAACAAGGCCTAGGGTTCATACTTTCACTAGTGCAAGTTCTCTCAACAATAATAACATAGATAGATCATATAACAATCCCTCAACATGCAACAAAGAGTCACTCCAAAGACACTAATAGCGGAGAACAAACGAAGAGATTATGGTAGGGTACGAAAGCACCTCAAAGTTATTCTTTCGGGTCAATCTACTCAAGAGTTCGTACTAGAATAACACCTTAAGACACAAATCAACCAAAATCCTAATGTCACCTAGATACTCCATTGTCACCTCACGTATCCGTGGGCATGATTATACGATATGCATCACACAATCTCAGATTCATCTATTCAGCCAACACAAAGTACTTCAAAGAGTGCCCCAAAGTTTCTACCGGAGAGTCAAGAACGTGTGCCAACCCCTATGCATAGGTTCATGGGTGGAACCCGCAAGTTGGTCACCAAAACATACATCAAGTGGCACATGATATCCCATTGTCACCACAGATAAGCACGGCAAGACATACATCAAGTGTTCTCATAAAAGACTCAATCCGATAAGATAACTTCAAAGGGAAAACTCAATTCATCACAAGAGAGTAGAGGGGGAGAAACATCATAAGATCCAACTACAATAGCAAAGCTCGGGATACATCAAGATCGTGCCATAGAGGGAACACGAGAGAGAGAGAGAGAGAGAGATCAAACACATAGCTACTGGTACATACCCTCAGCCCCGAGGGTGAACTACTCCCTCCTCGTCATGGATAGCGCCGGGATGATGTAGATGGCCACCGGTGAAGGATCCCCCCTCCGGCAGGGTGCCGGGAAGGGCTCCCGAGAGGTTTTTGGTGGCTACAGAGGCTTGCGGCGGCGGAACTCCCGATCTATCTTGATATTCAATGTTTTTAGGGTACGTAGGCTTATATAGGCGAAAGAAGTCGGTCAGGGGAGCCTCGAGGGGCCCACGAGAGGGTAGGGCGCGCCCAGGAGGGGTGGGCGCACCCCCCTGTATCGTGGTTTCCTCGATGACCCCCGGGCTTGCACTCCAAGTCTCCTGGATCATAATCTTGCCAAAAATCACGCTACCAAAGGTTTCATTCCCTTTGGACTCCGTTTGATATTCCTTTTCTTCGAAATACTGAAACAGGCAATAAAACATGAATATGGGCTAGGCCTTCCGTTAATAGGTTAGTCCCAAAAGTAATATAAAAGTGTATAACAAAGCCCATAATCATTCAAAATAGATAATAAATAGCATGAATGCTTCATAAATTATAGATACATTGGAGATGTATCATTCACACACCGTAATACTTATGCTATCTTGAGAGAAGCCACTAGTCAAACCTATGGCCCCCGGGTCTATCTTCTATCATATAAGTTTACCATCTACTTTTATTTGCATCTTTACTTTTCCAATCTATATCATAAAAATACCAAAAATGTTTATCTTATCATATTATCTCTATCAGATCTCACTTTCGCAAGTGGCCGTGAAGGGATTGACAACCCCTTTATTGCGTTGGTTGCGAGGTTCTTGTTTGTTTGTGTAGGTGTGTGGGACTTTTGAGGAGCCTCCTACTAGATTGATACCTTGGTTCTCAAAAACTGAGGGAAATACTTATGCTAGTTTGTTGCATCACCCTTTCCTCTTCATGGAAAACCAATGCAAGTACAAGACATAGCAGGTCCCCGGTCCGGGAAATCCTCCTGAGCCCAAGGATGGACAGGTGATTGTGTGTGATGATCATCTGAGTCGAGGGTTTAGCCCTCCCCGATCAAAATTCTTCTGTGACGTGCTTGCTAGCTTCCAAATCCTCCCTCAAGATATTGGACCGAACTCTGTGTCCCATATTTGCAATTTTCAATTATTTTGCGAGGATTATCTGCAAGAAGAACCTACTATTGAGTTATTAGGTGACTTCTTTTACTTAAACCACCGTACTGAATTTTCGGATGGGCCCAACACTGAACTTGGCGGAGTTTCAATTCAGAAAAGGAAAGATGTCAACTTCCCTCACGCCAAGCATCATAGCCACTCAAAAGACTAGAATCAGACATGGTTTATTGTCAAAACACAGCTCCAGCTGACGAAAATCCTCTACCGGGTTATCGTGCTCACCGGCTTACCAATACACATCCAGTTCCACAAGGACTCTCTGCAAAGGAATGAGCTAAGTATGCACCACAACTTTCAAAACTACGAGCCTTTACGGTGAATGGTTTAACCGGCATCGACTTTGTCTGCTGTTGGGTCTCTTGGAGTATCTTGCCGTTAAGACGTCGCACCGGTTTAATGTGCGAGTACACATGAAATGCCAAAGATCCTCAGCGGCATATTGATATTCAACTAACTGACGAGGAGATTACTGAATATGTCAGGCAGATGCTGGATGAACCGGTATCTGACTGCAGCAAGACTGGGCTCAGTCCATTTTGTGTTTCCAATAAACTGCCAGCTGTAAGAATTGCATCATTCTTGTCTTAATCCGACCCCTGTTAAATATTTCTTTATAACTTGTTGTCCATCTTTGCAGGGTGGTGATCCGTTCTGGAAGAGGAACCCGCATGATAAACCGGCGAAGCCGTAGGATAAACTGACGAATACACCTCGCACTAAGACCAAAGTTACGAAGAAACCTGCGAAGAAGAAAACCGCCGAGTCCCCTGACCTGCCCAATGATGAAGAGCTTGATGATCCGGAGTCAGAGGTAGAACTTGATTCTCTTGGTTCTTTTTTCATACACCTCATTGACAATGATCATTGTGAGGATGATGTGGAGGCTATCCGTGCTGGTGATGTAGAGGTAATTACTCTTTCTTCAAACTCAGATCATGTTCCAACACCAAACACCCGTCAAGCAGTCTAGAAAGTAAGATTTTCATACCCTCTAGCTTATTCGGATCCGCACTTTCTTTTGAAGATACAGCAGCATGAAGCTCGCCGCACAACCTGGCGTAGCGGCCAAGTGGTTACTTCCTCCGGTTTACCGAACTCTCCAGTTCGTAAACGCCACCAAGAGGTCTCTTGTACTTCTGATACACCTTGTCCCAGGGCGGGTTATTTCTGATATCCTCTTAATCCGTCTAACTCAAATTACGAGGGAACCTCCCATGCATCTTCTGGCGAATCAACAGGGACGAAGCTTCCGACCCTTAAAACGGTTCCTGGGTGAGTGAATTTTGATAATCCGTCATACCTTAGTATTTTTTATCCTTGCACTGTTCTGATGCATACTTATTTTTTTCCAGGGCCAAAGCCAGAGCCAGCAAGAAGGCCAAAGTGAACAAACTGGCTGAAGACCCCAATCGGGATGAAACGGAAAAAACTCCTGAACCATCACATCCAGATGTTGACAATATTCCTCATGGCCCGTCGTTGACAGATCAAACAACTGAAGCTGAGCACATGGATATTGATCTATCGGCTCATGCTGACGATCCGCCAAGCCCGGCTAAAGGTGCTGATGACGATGTTGTCGTTACTGGCATTGGTTACACCTCCCCTGTCAATCCTACCGCTTTATCAAAGCATACTGCCAAGGAAGAACTTTCTGTTATGGACAAGGGCAAGTGGAAAACAGATTTACCAAGCTATGCCCACCTCAACGCCCAAGACATTCATTCTAGATTCTTAAACCGCATGTACACAAACCGCCTGATGAAGGAGCGGTATGAGGTAAATATCATTCACTCTACATAAGTTGTCTTTCCTTATGACTCGCTTAGACTATCAATTCCAGTAGCCCCCTAGGGTCGGTTCATAATATTAATGTGATCCGGGACTTGTAGCAGAACAATATTTAGTTTTGCTTGCGTAGCCCCCAGGGACCAGTTTATACCTTTAGGATGAACCGGTACCTTTCTGTCATGAAGCTTCTAAAATTCTTGATAATCATCTTTGTAATCCGATTGAGGAGGAAAAAATCAATAACCTTGACTTGAGCAAATATGCATTAGCCCCCAAGTGCCAAGTGTATAACTTGTTATGTGCTTGGTACTTAAAATGACAGTTGATAAGAAGCAATATGCATTAGCCCCCAAGTGCCAAGTGTATAACTTTTTATGTGCTTGGGACTTCAAATATGCACTTCCAACTTATAAATGTCTCTTCCAGGCTGATTTGAGCAAAAAGGAATCTCAAATCGCTGAGCTTCAAGAAAATATCAAGTCCTAGCAAGCAAAAACTTCCAATGCTAAAGAAGAGCTGACCAACACTTTAACAGCCATGGAACAACTGAAGGACAACTTTAAAAGCGAACGGGCAGGATGGGATGCTGAAAAAACAACTCTGCTAAAGCGGGCGGAGGACGCTGAGGCAGGCCTTAATCCGGTAGTAGAAGAACTGACTGGCTTGAAACGGTAAATCAATGATATGAACAATGCTTTGTTCGGTAAATATCCTCTTCATAAGCTTTAAATAAGCAACATCCATGAAACTACCGGTTTACTAATATTTTGACAATTGCAGGTAGCCGCGTTACTCATCTTGGCTTAGATATGCGCAAAAAACTGAAGGATGCTTATACACTAATAGAGCAATTGTATTCCGACGTTCAATGGGTCATCTGCACAGTGATACATCTCCGCGTATCTATAATTTTTGATTGTTCCATGCCAATATTCTTCAACTTTCATATACTTTTGGCAACTTTTTATACTATTTTTGGGACTAACATATTGATCCAGTGCCCAGTGCCAGTTCCTATTTGTTGCATGTTTTATGTTTCGCAGAAAACCAATATCAAATGGACTCCAAACGGGATAAAAACGGATGGAGAATTATTCTGGAATATTTGGGATTTTCTGGAGGAAGAATCAACGCGAAATGGTGTCCGAGGTGGCCACAAGACAGGGGGCGCGCCTACAACCCCTGGGCGCGCCTGGCACTCTCGTGGGCCACCCGTAAGGCGGTTGATGCCCTTCTTTTGCAGCAAGAAAGTTCATTTTGTGAGAAAAATATGGGCGAAAGATTCACCCCAATCGGAGTTTTGGATCTCCGGATATTAATGAAACGGTGAAGGGGTAGAATCTGAGAACACAGAAACAGAGAGATAGATCCAATCTCGGAGGGGCTCTCGCCCCTCCCATGCCATGGGAGCTAAGGACCATAGGGGAAACCCTTCTCCCATCTAGGTAGGAGGTCAAGGAAGAAGAAGAAGAAGGGGGCCCTCTCCCCTTGCTTCCGGTGGCGTCGGAACGCCGCCGGGGGCCATCATCATCACCGCGATCTACACCAACACCTCCACCGTCTTCACCAACGTCTCCATCACCTTCCCCCATCTATATTCAGCGATTCACTCTCCCGCAACCCGTCGTACCCTCTACTTGAACATGGTGCTTGATGCTTCATATTATTTTCCAATGATGTGTTGCCATCCTATGATGTCTGAGTAGATTTTCGTTGTCCTATCGGTGATTGATGAATTGCTATGATTGGTTTGAGTTGCATGTTTTATTATTGGTGCTGTTCTATTGTGCCCTCCGTGTCGCGCAAGCGTGAGGGATTCCTGCTGTAGGGTTTGAAATATGTTGATGATTTGCTTATGGTGGGAGGCGTGAGTGACAGAAGCACAGACCCGAGTAAGTAGGTTGTTTGCGTATGGGATAAAGGGGACTTGATACTTTAATGCTATGGTTGGGTTTTACCTTAATGAATCTTTAGTTGTTGCGGATGCTTGCTAGAGTTCCAATCATAAGTGCATATGATCCAAGAAGAGAAAGTATGTTAGCTTATGCCTCTCCCTCAAATAGAATTGCAATAGTGATTACCGATCTAGTAACGTAGTCAATTGCCTAGGGACAATTTCACAACTCCTACCACCACATTTCCACACTCGCTATATTTACTTTATTGCATCTTTATCTAAACAGCCCCTAGCTTTTATTTACGTGCTCTTTATTATCTTGCAAACTTATCCAACAACACCTACAAAGTACTTCTAGTTTCATACTTGTTCTAGGTAAAGCGAACGTCAAGCGTGCGTAGAGTTGTATCGGTGGTCGATAGAACTTGAGGGGATATTTATTCTACCTTTAGCTCCTCGTTGGGTTCGACACTCTTACTTATTGAAAACTGTTGTGATCCCCTACACTTGTGGGTTATCAAGACCTTTTTCTGGTGCTGTTGTCGGGGAGTCATAGCGTGGGGTGAATATTCTCGTGTGTGCTTATTTGCTTTATCACTAAGTAATTTTTATTTGCTGTTCTTAGTTGTTTTCTATCTTTAGTTATGGGTAGGAAATGCAAAATACCAAAAAAAATTAGTTGTACCTACTACACCAATGGTTGAAGAACCACTCAAAATCTATCACACTCCTGAAGCTTTTTACTTGGATCATCTTTGATCCCTATGTGCTTGTGCTGAAACCCCAAATAGCTTAGTTGAGGACAAATCTTTAGATGAGCATGCTTGTTATGTGCGACACCGTATATCTGAAAAAGGGAAACTATTATAGGATCAAATTCAGCATTTGCAATGCTATGCTTGGACTTTATGTGAATTATATGATGTTACTTGTTGTTCTGAAAACCCTAAGAAACACCTTCCCTACCAATGCTTGTTTAGTGATAATGGAATCGTATCTTCATATGCTAAGGGTGTTTATAATTAGTATGATGTTCAACAAATTGAAGAATTTGTTGCTTTTAAGGGTGCTTATGAAATTGCTTCTTTGATTGAAAAGTATGATGCTACTCTCTACAATCTGAAAATTTCGCCATACTTGAATATTGCTATGATAATTATGCTTCTAATGCCTATGTTAAACTATATATTGAGGCCTACCCCACTGTCCAAGAAGAGACTAATATTTTGCAGGAAGCTGTGGAAGAAGAAATTGATGAAACTGTGAGCTCATTGGATGAAAAAGATGATGAGGAGAGCAAAGAACAAAAGGAGGAAGAGCGGATTGATCACCCATGCCCACCTTCTAATGAGAGTAACTCTTCTACTCATACATTGTTTAATTCCCCTCCGTGCTTACCGAAGGATGATTGCTATGATGATTGCTATGATCCCTTGAATTTGTTTGAATATTCCTTTTTGATGATGCTTGTTATGCTTGTGGCCAAGATGCCAATATGAATTATGCTTATGGAGATGAACTTGCTATAGTTCCTTATGTTAAACATAAAATTGTTGCTATTGCACCGACAAATGATAGTCCTATTATCTTTTTAAATTCTCCAAACTACACTATATCGGAGAAGTTTGTGCTTATTAAGGATTATATTGATGGGTTGCCTTTTACCATTGCACATGATGATTTTGATGAATATAATATGCATGTGCTTGCTGCTCCTACTTGCAATTATTATGAAAGAGGAACTATATCTCCGCCTCTTTATGTTTCCAATATGATAAAATTGCAAGAAACTGTTTATACTATGCATTGGCCTTTACTTGGTGTGCATGAATTATTCTTTTATGACATGCTGATGCATAGGAAGAGAGTTAGACTTCGTTGTTGCATGATATATGTTACTTTGTGCTCACTACTAAATTACAAATCATTGTTAATTAAAATTGGCTTTGATATACCTTGGGATCCGGGTGGATCCATTACTTGAGCACTATATGCCTAGCTTAATGGCTTTAAAGAAAGCGCTGCCAGGGAGACAACCCGGAAGTTTTAGAGAGTCATTTAATTCTGTTGAGTGCTTTTATATAGTTTAAAAACAAAAAAAATAAAGAGGGGAATCCTAAAACTTTTCAAAAAGGAAAGTGAAAGTGAGAAAGACAAGCATTGTTGAAGTGGGAGCTAGCCTTGAACTTTGTTCATGCTCACGGAAACTTTGTGAATCTTGATTACAGAAACATTTCAAAAAAAATAATTATCCCCTTGTATAATTCCATTGTATTATAAAAATAATGTGCCAAGTTTTGCCTTTAGGATGTTTACAATGCTTGTTGGTTCGTACGGTGCAGGATAGAAACTTCGGCTGTAGTGCTCGATTTTACATTTTTTTTCTGGAATGTCAATTGGTTCTGACTCCTTTTGCACTGTCTTTATGTACAACTTGTTTATTTTTCCTAATTTTTGTAGAATTTTTGGGGTACCAGAAGTATGGTGAATGTTCAGATTTCTACAGACTGTTCTGTTTTTGACAGATTATGTTTTTGATGCATAGTTTGCTTGTTTTGATGAATCTATCAATTTATATCAGTGGATTAAGCCACGAAAAAGTTATATTACAGTAGACACAATGAAAAAACAAAATATGGATTGGTTTTCAACAGTACTAAGAGTGGTGATTTTCTTTATTATACTAACGGATCTTACCGAGTTTTCTGTTGAAGTTTTGTGTGGATGAAGTGTCTAATCGAGGAGGTTTCGATATGACGAAAAGGAAGAGAGGCAAGAGATCAAGCTTGGGGATTCCCAAGGCTCCCAAAGTAAATATTCAAGGAGACTCAAGCCTCTAAGCTTGGGGATGTCCCGGAAGGCAGCCCCTCTTTCATCAACAAGTATTGGTATGTTTTTGGATTCGTTTCGTTCATGTGATATGTGCAAGTCTTGGAGCGTCTTTTGCATTTAATTTTCACTTTTATTTTATGCACCATGATGGTATGAGATAGTCCTTGGTTGATTTATACAATTCTCAATGCACTTCATTTAAATCTTTTGAGTATGGCTTTATAGAATGCTTCATGTGCTTCACGTATATCGTTTGAAGTTTGGATTGCATGTTTCTCTTCACATAGAAAACCACCATTTGTAGAATGCTCTTTTGATTCATTTATATTTGTTAGAGCGTGGACATATCTTTTGTATAAAAAATTAAACTCTCTTGCTTCATCTATATCTATTGAGAGAGATGACAGGAATTGGTAATTCACATGGTTAGTCATAAAATCCTACATAAACTTGTAGATCGCTGAATATGATATGTTTGATTCCTTGCAATAGTTTTGCGATACAAAGATGGTGATATTAGAGTCATGCTAGTGGGTGGTTGTGGATTGTAGAGACACTTGTGTTGAGGTTTGCAAGTCCTGTAGCATGCACGTATGGTAACCGTTGTGTGACAAACTTGAAGCATGGGGTGTTTCTTTGATTGTCTTCCTTATGAGTGGCAGTCGGAGACGAGCGATGGTATTTCCCTACCAATCTATCCCCTTAGGGGCATGCGTAGTAGTACTTTGCTTCGAGGGCTAATAAACTTTTGCAATAAGTATATGAGTTCTTTATGACTAATGTGAGTCCATGGATTATACGCACTTTTACCTTTCCATCATTGCTAGCCTCTTCGGTACCGTGCATTGCCCTTCCTCACCTCGAGAGTTGGTGCAAACTTCGCCGGTGCATCCAAACCCCGTGATATGATACGCTCTATCACACATAAGCCTCATTATATCTTCCTCAAAACAGCCACCATACCTACCTATCATGGCATTTCCATAGCCATTCCGATATATATTGCCATGCAACTTCCATCATCATCACATACATGACTTGAGCATTTATTGTCATATTGCTTTGCATGATCGTAAGATAGCTAGCATGATGTTTTCATGGCTTGTCCGTTTTTTGATGTCATTGCTATGCTAGATCATTGCACATCCCGGTACACCGCCGGAGGCATTCATATAGAGTCATATCTTTGTTCTAGTATCGAGTTGTAATATCGAGTTGTAAGTAAATAAAAGTGTGATGATCATCATTATAGAGCATTGCCCCATAAAAAAAGAAAAAGAAAAAAATAAGAAAAAGGGAAAGGCCAAACAAGCCTAAATAAAAAAGGGGGCCAAAGAAGCCCACCCAAAAAGAAAAAAAGGAAAAAAAGGAAAACAAAAGAAAAAGTAAAGGGGCAATGTGAATATCCTTTTCCCACACTTGTGCTTCAAAGTAGCACCATGTTCTTCGTATAGATTGTCTCCTATGTTTTCACTTTCATATACTAGTGGGAATTTTCATTATAGAACTTGGCTTGTATATTCCAACGATGGGCCTCCTCAAATGCCCTAGGTCTTCATGAGCAAGCAAGTTGGATGCACACCCACTTAGTTTTCAGCTTGAGCTTTCATACACTTATAGCTCTAGTGCATCCGTTGCATGGCAATCCCTACTCCTTGCATAGACATCAATTGATGGGCATCTCCATAGCATGTTGATTAGCCGCGTCAATGTGAGACTTTCTCCTTTTTTGTCTTCTCCATATAACCTCCATCATTATATTCTATTCCACCTATAGTGTTATATCCATGGCTTGCGCTCATGTATTGCGTGAGGGTTGAAAAAGCTGAAGCGCGTTCAAAAGTATGAACCAATTGCTCGGCTCGTCATCGGGGTTGTGCATGATGGGAGCATTTTGTGTGACAAAAATGAAGCATGGCCAAACTATATGATTTTGTAGGGATAAGCTTGCTTTGGCCTTGTTGTTTTGAAAAGACATGATTGATTTATTAGTACGCTCGAAGTATTATTGTTTTTATGTCAAATGATAGACTATTGCTTTGAATCACTCGTATCTTAATATTCATGCCATGATTATACATATGATCAAGATTATGCTAGGTAGCATTCCACATCAAAAATTATCTTTTTTATCATTTACCTACTCGAGGACGAGCAGGAATTAAGCTTGGGGATGCTGATACGTCTCCGTCGTATCTATAATTTTTTATTGTTCCATGCCAATATTCTTCAACTTTCGTATACTTTTGGCAACTTTTTATACTATTTTTGGGACTAACATATTGATCCAGTGCCCAGTGCCAGTTCCTGTTTGTTGCATGTTTTATGTTTCGCAGAAAACCAATATCAAACGGAGTCCAAACGCGATAAAAACGGACGGAGAATTATTTTGGAATATTTGGGATTTTCCAGAGGAAGAATCAACGCGAAACGGAATCCGGGGTGGCCACGAGACAGGGGGCGCGCCCACATCCCCTGGGCGCGCCTGGCACTCTCGTGGGCCACCCGTAAGGCGGTTGATGCCCTTCTTTTGCTGCCAGAAAGCTAATTTTATGAGAAAAATCTGTGCGAAAGATTCACCCCAGTCGGATTTACGGATCTCCGGATATTAAAGAAACGGTGAAGGGGTAGAATCTGAGAACGCAGAAACAGTGAGATAGATCCAATCTCGGAGGGGCTCTCGCCCCTCCCACGCCATGGGAGCCAAGGACCAGAGGGGAAACCCTTCTCCCATCTAGGGAGGAGGTCAAGGAAGAAGAAGAAGAAGAATAAGGGGGGCCCTCTCCCCCTTGCTTCCGGTGGCGCCGTAACGCCGTCGGGGGCCATCATCATCACCGCGATCTACACCAACACCTTTTCCATCTTCACCAACGTCTCCATCACCTTCCCCCATCTATATTCAGCGGTCCACTCTCCCGCAATCCTCTGTACCCTCTACTTGAACATGGTGCTTTATGCTTCATATTATTTTGCAATGATGTGTTGCCATCTTATGATGTCTGAGTAGATTTTCGTTGTCCTATCGGTGATTGATGAATTGCTATGATTGGTTTGAGTTGCATGTTTTATTATTGGTTTTGTCCTATTGTGCCCTCCATGTCGCGCAAGCGTGAGGGATTCCCGCTGTAGGGTTTGCAATATATTTATGATTTGCTTATGCTGGGTGGCGTGAGTGACAGAAGCACAGACCCGAGTAAGTAGGTTGTTTGCGTATGGGATAAAGGGGACTTGATACTTTAATGCTATGGTTGGGTTTTACCTTAATGAATCTTTAGTAGTTGCGGATGCTTGCTAGAGTTCCAATCATATGTGCATATGATCCAAGAAGAGAAAGTATGTTAGCTTATGCTTCTCCCTCAAATAGAATTGTAATAGTGATTACCGATCTAGTAAAGTAGTCAATTGCCTAGGGACAAGTTCACAACTCCTACCACCACTTTTCCACACTCGCTATATTTACTTTATTGCATCTTTATCTAAGCAGCCCCTAGCTTTTATTTGTGTGCTCTTTATTATCTTGCAAACTTATCCAACAACACCTACAAAGTACTTCTAGTTTCATACTTGCTCTAGGTAAAGCGAACGTCAAGCGCGCGTAGAGTTGTATCGGTGGTCGATAGAACTTGAGGGAATATTTATTCTACCTTTAGCTCCTTGTTGGGTTCGACACTCTTACTTATCAAAAACTGTTGCGATCCCTTACACTTGTGGGTTATCACACAGCTTCACATAATAAACTGCCCCTAACATTAATAAAGAAAACATTGGAAAAATTATCTATGATGCCTGCCCGGCTTGAGGAATTGAAGAAATCAGCTGCTAGGGCCGGTGCTCTTACTGCATTGACTCGGGCCAAGGCATGGATATCTGACCTTGATCCGGAAGATATTGGAAACGGCTATCCATGCCAAAAAGAGGACGGGTCAGATTTTGATAATGACAACCTCAGGGCCCTGACGAGGGAAATGCGTCCACTGGCAAGCAAACTGGCTGAAGACACTAATTTGTCATTTTTACCAGACGATTTATGATGCCAACAATAAACGGGTTAACGCACCGACTTATGATGTGCACAATCTTATCCTGCCAATCCGTAAGCATACCTACACCCCTGATGTTGAACCGTCCACCCTTATAAGTGATGAAGCTATCTTCCAAGCATTAGATGGGATTGACTGGGCAACTATTGACTTCCAGCCACTAGGTGGAGAGGAGGAGGATGAACCGACGCAGGATGATCCACAGCCTTCAAGTCAGCCTAGTGAAGAATCATGATCCGAAGGCTGGTTTAGCTTCTGCACACTACAATCCGTGTGATAAACAATTATCCTTTTGGGGCATGAAAGTGCCTTGTAATAGGCTAGTTTAAACACTTAGTCTACTATGCCATCATGCATATTCACTTTACATAATATTGTTAATCCGTCATGATTATGCTATGTCTGCTTATGATCCTTAGCAGCTTTATTCAATCATGTTTCTGCATGTAACAAGTTTAAAGTGTCCTGGCGGTTTATCGCCGGACGGGTCATAACACCCAACATAAAACCAGGGTTTTATAATGAAGGTTGTACTTTTAAGAAAATATGAAATATATCATACCTGTGACATTGAATCACATCATTGATTTACCAACTTATTGTAGTAAGGGTCATAACCCAAATTTTGAGTACTGATAACTCCCCCCATGTTTGCCGGTTTATAATGAAACCCCGTCGGGTTGTAATAAAGACCGGATTATCCGTACATCATACTGGCTACTTGTAGTCGAAGCAAGACCGGGTCAACAAACACCGGATTATAAATGATCGTGCACTGACAAATTATAGTTGAAAGTCAAGTCAGGTCAATTGACACCTGTCATCTTGTAATTTTGTACTTGGCAACTCAAAAACCAGACCGGGTCAGTAAACACCGGTTTAAACATAAACCTCATCAAAAATAAACTACTAAAAGAAAGATTTGAGAAGAAAACATGCAAAAAGGCGAGGCTTTTCAAGGGCTGCCTGGCCACTGAGTTAAACCATTTTACAAAGCCTTATAATATGGACCTCACATTAACCAATCGTCATTTTAACTATGACAAGTTCAGGGTCTTTTTAAGATTGACTTGTGAAATGTTCGACGGGTCTTACCAGGATTACCTGGGCGGAGTGACTTACTTAAAAAGGCAGGATAACTTGGGGTTTTAGGTGAATACACCTGGCTTCCAAGCCTGGCTTTTATAGCCTATTGCAAGGTTAAAGACTCTCTGTTCTTGTAGAAGCAAAGAGCCCCCGAGCAATATTTTGAGCTGTGCTCAGTGGGCGCCTATGTTTGAGTTGTGCTTTGCAACAAACTCTCTTTGGCTCATTATGATTTTGGTTATGAAGCCCCAAGCTTTGTTTTGTGGCTTTATAAGCCGGATTAATAGACAATCAGAACTCTGCTTTATAAACAGAAGCCCCCATGTAACCAAAAAACTTTTAAGGAAGAACGGAGAGGCCCCACTTTAGCAGGGATGACGGTTTATTATATTGATCATAATATATACATTGTTAAGAATATGTACATAATAGGAGCCAATGGCTCAGGTGTAGTAAGGCCGAAGATGAGCAATATTCCACGGCCGGCGGGTCTCCTCCTCCGATTTGCGTGAGTCTTTGTGCTCTCGAACATTGATAAGGTAGTATGACCCGTTGTTCAGATTCTTGCTGACCACAAAGGGTCCTTCCCAAGGTGGGGATAACTTGTGCATATCGGTCTGATCCTGGATAAGCCGGAGCACTAAGTCGCCTTCTTGAAAAGCTCTGGTTTTAACACGGCTGCTGTGATAACGCCGCAGATCTTGCTGATAAATCGCCGAACAAGCTGCCGCTATGTCCCATTTTTCATCTAACAGTTCCAATGCGTCTTGGCGTGCTTGTTCGTTGTCCGCTTCAACATAAGCTGCCACCCAAGGCAAGTCATGGCGAATGTTACTGGGAAGAACTGCTTCTGCTCCGTAAACCATGAAGAAAGGTGTATAACCCATAGATCTATTGGGGGTGGTATTAATGCTCCACAATACGGAAGGTAAATCTTCCACCCAAAAATCCGGCGTCCTCTGCAACGGAACCATATGACGGGGCATGATGCCTTTCATGATTTCTTGATTAGCTCTCTCGGCTTGACCATTAGACTGGGGGTGAGCCACTGATGACACATCAAGCCGGATGTGCTCACGTTGACAAAAGTCTTCCATAGCACCCTTGGAGAGATTCGTGCCATTATCTGTTATGATGCTGTTTGGAAAAGCAAAGCGAAAAATCACCTTCTTCATGAATTGAACCGCCATGGCTCCATCACACTTGCTGACTGGCTCCACCTCTACCCACTTAGTGAACTTATCGACCGCCACCAGAAGGTGGGTCTTCTTATCCTTGGACCTCTTAAAGTGCCTGTCGGTGTCAAAACCGGCGGATCTCGGGTAGGGGGTCCCAAGCAGTGCGTCTTAGGATCAATGGTAATAGGAGACAAGGGACACGATGTTTACCCAGGTTCGGGCCCTCTTGATGGAGGTAAAACCCTACGTCCTGCTTGATTAATATTGCTGATGTGGGTTACAAGAGTAGATCTACCACGAGATCAAGGAGGCTAAACCCTAGAAGCTAGCCTATGGTATGATTGTTGTTGTATATTGTATATTTCTATCGACTAGCCTGGCCTCGGTTTATATAATGCACCAGAGGCCTAGGATAACAAGAGTCCTAGCCGAATACGCCGGTGGGGGAGGAGTCCTTGTCTTGATCGCCAAGTCTTGTTGATTCTTCCTTGTATGCGGCAGCTGTCCGGACTGGCCCATGAGTATACAGCCATGGGGGTCCTCGGCCCAATCCAACTGATCGGGGGACGACGTGGTGAGTACCCCCTAGTCCAGGACACCGTCAATAGCCCCCTGAACCGGTCTTCAAGTTAGGGACGCTCCTCGATTCTTCCGAACTGTTCTTCATCTTCGGTCGTCGGTCTTGAAAACTGGTTCAACAAATCTTCTCATCTTCTATCTTGAGGATCGCCGAAATGCATTCAACAAGTTTACACATCGGGTATCCGAGGAGCCCCTTTAAGTTTACGGCCTTCATCAATGCCTTATTTTTATGCCACGCCTCGGGTTTGAAGTTATTCCCGGGAGGCAGTGTCCTCTTGCGTCCGAGCTCTAACGCCGGACTGCATTCAAGGTATCTTTTGCTGCCGAGCACCAATGCCAGACTACTTCCCAGCTCTATCACCGGACTATGTATCCGAGCTCCAACGCCGGACTATATCCGAGCTCTATCGCCGGACTGTATATGAGGTGTCGTAAATCACCTTGGTCCAAAGAAGCTTGAAGGAGTTTAGCCGAGCTTAATGCCGAAAATGCCCTCTAAGGAGCCAGCCACTTGCATCCGAGCTATATGTCGAACCGCTTCCAAGGTGGTTAAGCACCTCGGTCATGGGCTGATTTTTGGTCAATGTTTTTTATTGATGTAAGTTATTCTCTGACGAGATATATAGCCAGTAGCCCTCAAGGTATGTATCGGTCTAAAACCCGAGATGCACCTGAAGGATGACATAAGACCGCTGATCCCCGTAGCCACTGAGACTCAGGTTGATTTGCAAAATCGGTCAGAGGATCAAGTCCTAGCTCGGCAAAATACTTCGGGACACAAAAAGCGGCGTGCTCAGTCCTCGAGACTTAGGTTGGGTGCGGCCGACCAACCTGAGGATCAAAATCTCCTCGGAAACTGTATTGCACTTAAGATTTTCTGCATAGAACAAGCAATGTAGTAGCCCCCGAGACACTGGTCGGGTGGCAACACCAGATCAGGGGATCAATGTGCCCCTTTAATATTTGTAAATAATAAGCCCGAAGCCCAATAGCCCCCGAGCCTTAATGCGGGCACGGGAAGCCGAATTAAGGATCGATATCCATAGTAAAATCACAAATTATGTGTAATGACTCTATGTATCCAAGTACTTTACGTCATTAATGCCGGATCCGCATTGTACAAAACTTTGTTGACCGACCATCGGCTTCCACCTCCTCGGCGAATAGCCGAGGAGTGTTTGTCCTACTTTATAAAGCCTTTATGAGGGCAAAGATTTACAACAAACAAGGCAATCTGGCCATACGGTTTTATAAACAAAGGTACGCGGAGAGATATGTTATATTACTGTTTAACAGAAGAAATGTCTTCCAAAGAAAATAGTCCCGCTATCGGTTCCTTTCTTTGGGTTGTCATGCTAAACATGATCATGAAACCTCAGCTCCAATGTAAGAGCAAAATATTGAGGATTTAGTTTGGGAGGCCAGTTACTAGCCCCCGGTAGTGTTCGGCGACAGTCAAGGTCAAGCCGGAAACACTTCGGCCAATTTTATGAATGGCCCGTCATTTAATATAGTCATCGGATCGCTGACCAGTTTACACCTATTGTGACAGTCAGTTTTCGGCTTTCTCCACTGAGGTGCTTGACCATGCGAGCTGGAAGCACAATCGTAGTGGTTCTCCCTTTGCACACCTAGCCGAACAAAGCGGAACATAGGAGGCAAGCACAGGAGCCGGGCAACCCAACTATTGACCGAAGACATAATTCAAAACCGATGCATATATAGCAATACCCGAGAATGTTTTTGCCGAATCTCTAAAGGTGTCCGGCATTGCACTGCGAGACTTGTGCTGAAAACACACAAATAGTTTAAAAGTGCCATGGGCTCGAAAAGCCAAAAAGGTTAATGTCCGAACTAGATCAAGTGTTCGGTGCCAATCCAAAAATTGGACTTTAGAAAAAAAGTGCTTCTGCCGTGCTTTAACTTTGCAACGACTAAGAAGAAAAACACTTAGTATGAAACGGCTCAAATAAACATAAGAGCCCCCAAGCGACTTGGGTAAAAGTTCACTATAAAATGTAAGGTGACATGTAGAATGTCTTCTAGCCGGATTGTAGATCGTTTGTCGTAGCGGACCTTTTCGCTTCAACCTCTGGACCCAATAGTCTGGAGTGTGTCCGAATACCCTCGCGGTTATAAAAACCAGGGCATGCGTGGAGACCAGGCGTAGGGGTCATTAGTGCTTTATCAGACAAGTGCCCAACTAGTTATGTTATATTACATGGTTAGTAAGAAACATCTTCCAGGGAGAATAGTTCCGTTAGGGGTTCCTTTCCCTGGGAGGCATGCCCTAAAGTGCATGTCCGGACTGCGAAAAGAGCAGAAAAACATCTGGGGGCAGGTAAATAAATAGGTAAGAAATCATCTTTTAGTTCACCGACCGAGTATTCCCTTAAGAACGCTAGCTTTCGGCTTCACCCAGTCTGAGGTACACATCCGGCTGACCCGGCAGTAACAATCGCAGAGGTGCTCCCTTTACCATCTAGCCGAACAATCGAGAACATAGGGGTAAGCACAGGAGCCAGGCAACTCAGCTTGGCCAAAACTTAAGTCATATCGATGCATATAATGGTGAATAAAAGGTACATGCGGAAGTGTGACACATGTGTTGGGCATAAAGCCCGAATTAATAAGCTTCTGTTAAAGAAGCCCCCAGGTATAATGAGCGCGGGTAGCGCGTCAAGTATGTGCAAACAAAGTTTGGACAAGGAAAATTTTTACAAGCAACTTTTTTTAAAAAAAAGTATAATGCTTGGTCGAACCGGACACAAGTTAGAAATTTAAAACTTTGAGCATGAAGGCAACTTAGCTGGTTAATGTGTTCGGTATTGACGACACGGTCCGAGCTTGATGCGGGACAAGTGTCCATCCCCCAAGCCGGTCCCGAGGTGGCGGAGCAAAGAGCTCGGCACTCCGAAGTGGTGACATAGCACGGTCAATGCAGGACGGCAGAGTGATGCCGAAGTCCCTGGCATGGGGTAATGAAGTGTTGACGAAGCCCCCCGTCCAGCCGAGGTGACGTCAAAGGATATAGTCCGGATGGATCATTTTCCTGTGCACAAAAAATAGTCAAACCAGAGATAATAGTAATAATAGGAATTAAAAAAATGTTGCATAATAAATAATTTATGCAAAGTGAGTAGTAAAATAAATATGGCCTGGCGCTGAAGTCGATGTCGATGCAGGTCGTCAGCATAATGCAATAAAGGCGTGGCAAAGCCTGGATTCACAGGTCGGTCCGAGTTCCGGATGCGACGTTCGCTGGACTATGTACGGAAACTGACCGAACCATCATGCGACCGTTGATAATGCGGCCAGCATTTGATAGACCTGTGTGCATATGATGGACAAACCAGAGTAATAATTCCTTGGGAAAAATTAACCCAAACAAGCAAAAAGAAATACTAGGATTAATAGCACCTGGTTTATTTGTTATAGTAATCCGAAGGAAGGTGATTCCCAAAGTTGGGACTCGATCCGCGCACCCATCGCCTGGTCGGCTAGTGACGCCGAAGTGTCCGGAGTTGGTTGATGAAGAGATGGCGAAGCCCCCGGTCCAGCCGAGATGTCGAAGTAGGTCGGCGTGATGGACACCAGCTTGAAGAAGCAATAGTGCGGCCCTGCTGATGCAGGTCGTGACGTGGTTGATGCCGGCTTGATGAAGCGACCGTGCGGCGATGCCGGTATGCCCGCTCCGTGTAATCCGTGGGGCGGCGATGTTGGTGATGATTTATCCTTCGTAATGCCGGACTCTTGTTCGGCTTGCCGAGATGATGATCCGAAGAAGTTGAGCTCGGCTCAACAAAGTGACGATGTATCTAGCGCAGGTCGGCAGCCGTGGAGTAATATTGCCGGACTGGTTTGACACCAGCATGATGTTGAAGATCATGTTCAAAAGATCTTAGAGTTAGTGGGATGTGTTCGGGAACAAAACACAATACCCCATACAAAACTTCCTTCAAAAAGGATGTCCGAAATCTCGTTCATAAAAAGACGAACTCGGGTCGGATTCGTTTTCGCGCAGAAAACAGATCCGAAAAGTGATGCAGTAATCGGAAGGTTCCCGGAGTTTGGACGGTCGGATCGAGCTGAAATTTTGAGGGGTGGTAGATATAGGAATTCCGCAGCTGATCAACGGTTGGATCTTCCAAAGGAAGTCCGAGCTAGAAGCAGGACACCACGCCCTAAACTCGTCCAGATTCTTGTCCAGATTCAATGCAGCTCCGGTATATCGGAGATTGCCAGAGATTCCTCCATCGGAACTCGACGAAATTTTCCAGGGTTGTTGTAGACTCAATTCCGCACAATTCCACTAAAGCAATCGTCAAAGCGACGCTCGAGGAGGCGGTGACGGCGCATGCAAGTTTGCTGTCCAAAAAAAACAGCACGGTTGCCCGAGGGCAATGTTGACGTTGAGCCCCCGGGCTCCCTGGATAATTCCTCCATGATCTTGATAGAGATCGGAGTTGATGTTGATGAAGGCCTTCATCCGAACATGACGATCGGAGGTAGGGCGCAGTCCTCGGTCAAGCCAAGGGGACCAGTCGAGCTGGTGACAAAGAAGCTGACGTCGCAGTTGACCTGCAGTCAAGCCATTGATCCTTTCGCCGATCACACAGCGGAACTATCAATGAAAGCACCAATGTCAGTGTCAAAACCGGCGGATGTCGGGTAGGGGGTCCCAAGCAGTGCATCTTAGGATCAATGGTAACAGGAGACAAGGGACAAGATGTTTACCCAGGTTCGGGCCCTCTTGATGGAGGTAAAACCCTACGTCCTGCTTGATTAATATTGATGATGTGGGTTACAAGAGTAGATCTACCACGAGATCAAGGAGGCTAAACCCAAGCTAGCCTATGGTATGATTGTTGTTGTATATTGTATATCTCTATGGACTAGCCTGGCCTCGGTTTATATAATGCACCAAAGGCCTAGGATAACAAGAGTCCTAGCCGAATACGCCGGTGGGGGAGGAGTCCTTGTCTTGATCGCCAAGTCTTGTTGATTCTTCCTTGTATGCGGCAGCTGTCCGGACTGGCCCATGAGTATACGGCCATGGGGGTCCTCTGCCCAATCCAACTGATCGGGGGACGACATGGTGAGTACCCCCTAGTCCAGGACACCGCCAGTGCCCAACCATATTCAGCCCCCAAGTTGCAAACGGCCAAGTGATTGGAATCATCCTCAAGTCCTGAGCCGGAACATGGGCTCGGCGTGAAAACTTCTGACAACTGTCACACTTCCTGACCAAATCCTCAGCATCAGCATGATCCGTTAGCCAGTAGAAACCGTGTCGGAAAGCTTTAGCCACAAGGGATTTTGAACCGGCATGATGACCACAATCCCCTTCATGGATTTCATGCAAAATCTCACAGCCTTCTTCAGGACAAACGCAACGCTGAAACGCCGCAGTGACACTACAGTGATGTAACTCACCATTGACAATGGTCATGGACTTGGACCGCTGGATTATCTGCCTGGCCAAAACTTCGTCCTCGAGTAACTGGCCCCTGGTCATATACGCCAGGTATGGCACCATCCAATTAGGGATAGCATGAAGAACCGCCACCAATTGAGCCTCTGGGTCAGGAACAGCCAGATCCACCTCCGTCGGTAGTTTGACCGACGGGTTATGCAAAACGTCAAGAAATACATTGGGCAGCACCGGTTTACGTTGAGACCCCAGCCGGCTTAAAGCGTCCGCCGCTTCATTCTTGCGCCGATCGATGTGCTCGACCTGGTAACCCTTGAAGTGACCAGCAATAACATCCACCTCACGCCAATAAGCCGCCATGAGTGGATCCTTAGAATCCCAAGTACCAGAGACTTGCTGAGCCACTAGATCGGAGTCCCCAAGGCATCGTACCCGGATTAAGTTCATTTCCTTAGCCACCCGAAGACCATGGAGCAAGGCCTCATACTCAGTTGCATTGTTAGTACAAGGAAACATCAAGAGGAGAACATAACAAAATTTGTCACCTCGAGGAGAAGTAAGAACCACTCCAGCCCCCGAGCCCTCCAATTTTCTGGACCCATTGAAGTGAATAGTCCAGTATGTGTTATCCGGTTTATCCTCCGGCGCCTGCAACTCTCTCCAGTCATTGATGAAGTCCACGAGCGTGGGACTTGATGGCCGTACGAGGCATATATTTTAACTCGTGAGGTCCAAGCTCGATAGCCCACTTAGCAACTCGGCCAGTTGCTTCCCTGTTCTGGATGATATCTCCCAAAGGAGCGGAACTGACCACAGTGATGGGATGGCCCTGAAAGTATTGCTTAAGCTTCCGGCTCGCCATAAAAACTTCATACACAAGCTTCTGGCAATGTGGATATCTCTGCTTTGACTCAATAAGCACCTCACTGATATAATAAACCAGCCGCTGAACTAGATACTCCTTACCTGCCTCCTTGCGCTCCACCACAATAGCCACGCCGATAGCCCGGCGTTAGCAGCCACATATAATAGCAATGGTTCTGTATCAATGGGGGCAGCAAGAACAGGTGGCTCGGCTAACTGCTTCTTCAAGTCCTCCAACGCCGCATCAGCAGCATCACTCCAGACAAAGTTGTCTGTCTTTTTCATCATCTGGTATAAAGGGATAGCTTTTTCTCCCAACCGGCTGATAAACCGGCTCAGTGCCACAATACGACCCGCTAGACGTTGTACATCATTGATACACACCGTTTTAGCCAGAGAAGTGATGGCCTTGATCTTCTCCGTATTAGCTTCAATGCCCCTGTTAGACACCAAAAACCCCAAGAGTTTGCCTGCGGGTACACCAAAGACGCACTTGGTCGGGTTAAGCATCATTTTCTAAACCCGGAGGTTATCAAAGGTCTCCTTCAAATCATCTACCAATGTCTCCTTCTTCCTGGACTTCACCACAATATCATCCACATAAGAATGAACATTGCGCTCAATCTGCTTGTGAAGGCAATTCTGCACACATCGCTGATAAGTCGTGTGGGCAATCTTGAGCCCGAAGGGCATAGACACATAGCAGAAGGCTGCAGAGGGAGTTATAGAAGTTGTTTTCTCATGGTCCATAACTTCCATCTTGATCTGATGATAACCAGAATAAGCATCCAAAAAACCCAAACGCTCACAACCCGCTGTAGCATCAATAATTTGATCAATACGCCGGCGAGCAAAGGGATCAGTTGGACAAGCCTTGTTCAAATCTATGTAATCCACACACATACGCCAAGTGATGTTCTTCTTAAGTACTAGCACCGGGTTAGCTAGCCACTCAGGGTGAAAAACCTCCACAATAAACCCTGCTACCAAGAGCCGGGCTACCTCCTCACCTATGGCCTTGCGTCTTTCTTCATTGAAGCGGTGGAGAAACTACTTGACCGGTTTAAACTTGGGATCAATAATAAGAGTGTGATCAGTGAGTTCCCTCAGTACACCTGGCATGTCAGAAGGTTTCCATGCAAAGATGTCCCGGTTCTCATGGATGAACTCGATGAGCGCGCTTTCCTATTTTGGATCCAGGTTAGCGCTGATGCTAAACTGCTTGGATGAATCGCCAGGAACAAAATCAACCAGCTTAGTCTCATCGCCGATTTAAACTTCAAGGCCGGATCATGCTATGTAGTTAGTTTTTTCAAAGAAGTCATGTCCGCCGGATCAACATTGTCCTCGTTGAACTTCAACTCCTCTGTTGCACACACCGACTCAGCATAGGCCGCATCCCCTTCTTCACATTCCAAAGCAATCTTTCGGCTCTCATGCACCATGATGGTCCCCTTATGACCCGGCATCTTGAGATGGAGATAAACATAACAGGGCCTTGCCATGAACTTAGCATAAGCCGGCCGTCCAAACAGGGCATGGTATCGGCTCTTGATTTTCACCACCTCAAAAGTCAATGTCTCTGATCTTGAATCATGATGATCTCCAAAAGCAACCTCCAGAGCTATCTTACCAACTGGATACACCGATTTACCAGGCACCACACCATGGAAAACGGTATTTGACAGTTTGAGATTTTTATCTGTCAATCCCATGCGACGGAAGGTCTCATAATACAGGATGTTGATACGACTCCCTCCATCCATGAGCGCCTTGGGAACTTATACCCTCCAACCTGAGGCGCCACCACCAACGCCAGATGACCCGGATTATCAACCCGGGGCGGATGATTCTCTCGACTCCACACAATAGGTTGTTTAGACCAGCGCAAGTAGCTAGGCACTGCCGGTTCAACGGAGTTCACTGCCCTTTTATGAAGCTTCTGATCGCGCTTGCATAGGCTAGTGGTGAAGACATGATACTGCCCACTATTCAACTGCTTCGGGTTGCTCTGATAACCTGACTGTTGTTGTTGCTGACTCCCCTGATGATTATAACCACCCCGGTTGCCCTGACTGCCTTGATTGCCATGTCCGCTTTGATTACCTTGAAATCCTGAGCCAGAACTGCCTCCACCATAACCCGGCCCATGAGACCCGGGTCCTGAACCACCGGACGGTCCCCGATCTTGGTTCCAATGCTACAGAGAAAGGTTATGGGTAAAAAGAAGGTCTTTATCCTAGTGATGCGGAGACCGGTGTTGCTGATCGAACTCATTTTCTTTCGAGGAGATCGAAAATCTCTGAATTTCTGCGAAATGAATTTACATATTTATTGCGAGGGGCTTTGAAAAGCGAAAGGATGAAGACTGATTTAGATCCTATGAAAGCGCAGGAAGTATGCCTTTTAAGCTTTTTCTCCACCCACCTCTGAGTATCCTGTTGGAATGGTCCATCATATCGGAAAATATCCGAGTTTTTGAACTCCCGCATAATAAAGCAATCCTTCTAGAGGTGCATAGCTGGCCTTTTTCACGTCTCGTGCCTTGGGCAAGGCTGGTTTAACAGGCACTCAAGATTAAAACCTGATCCTCCACTCCGCGGGGGTGGTTTACCCTTGCGACGCTGACCATTATCCTGCGCGTTGGTGTTAGCCACAAAATCTAAACTATTATTTACTTTACGCTTACCATTGTTCCCATGGTCCTCCGGGTTATGCTGCTGCCCTCTGGTGTTGCCGCTCTTCTTTCCCTTCCCCGGCTTTTCATCGTCAGACTCGGGATCCTTGGTACTATCAAAGTCGGCATACTTAACCAGAGCTTCCATAAGCGTTACTATGTCATTGCAGTGATGCTTGAGCCGTCCCAACTTCAGCTTCAGAGGCTTGAACCGGCAATTTCCCTCAAACGTCAAGACTGCTGAATCGGCATTGATGCGGTCCGATGAATGCAAGATTTCTGAAACCCGGCGCACCCAATGGGTTGTCGATTCGCCTTCTTCTTGCACACAAGAGGCTAAATCCATAATTGACATGGGCTTCTTTCACGTGTCCTTTAAATTCAGGATAAACTGGGCCTTTAACTCGGCCCATGACCCAATGGAGTTAGCTGGCAAACTTTTCAGCCAAGTGCGAGATGTTCCTTCCAACATCATGGTGAAGTATTTAGCACATGCCACATCATCCACATCCAGCATCTCCATCGCCATCTCATAGCTTTCGATCCATGACTCGGGGGGTAAGTTAGTAGTGTAATTGGGCACTTTACGAGGACACTTGAAATCCTTGGGCAACCGCACATTGCATAGAGCCGGGGTGAGACACAACACCCCCCAAGAACTGAAAGCAACACCTGGTTCCACTGAAGTTGCTGGACGAACCAGAGTAAGCTGATGGTCCGCATACTGTGTTGCTAACTCGGCTTCTCGACGTGCTCTACCATGATTGACCACGTCCTGAGCATTGGCACCACCACCCGCCGGGTTAGGCCCTCGAGGGGGGTTACGGTTCCACGCACTGCTTGACACAGCCGGTTCATCAATATGCCTGTTGTAACTCCAGCTCGGGTGAGGGGTTGAATGAACCCTGTCTCGACTATACGAATAAGCCTGCTGCTGAACCAGAGCCGTTTGAAGGAGATCTCTGGCCCGCCGTGTCTCAACCGCTGCTGGAGACTTGCCTTCCATTGGAATAGCCGTCAATTGCTATGCCGTATCGATCATGTTATCCAAAGGGGTAGAAAAGTGGCCCGGTGGTGTTGGCACGTACTAAGGTGGGTCATGGTTCTATCGAGGTGGGTCTGTCGTCTGTGGCTGACCCGGCACTCCTGTCCCAGGTGCTTCAACCCGGCTTACCACTGTCGGGTTACTAGTTCCTGCTCCTGGCGTGTTAAAGAGATTCATTGCTTCATAAACCGGTGGTAGACGAGACCGGTGCCTCCTCCTCAACATGTCGTTCGAAGCGTTCTGATCCAGCATGAGCCAGTAATTTTCCAACTGAATCCGTTCTGCCTGAGCATCCAAAGCGGCCCGCTCCTAAGCGATCCTCGTTTCCTCAGTTGTCTTCCTTCGCCTGAGCTATCTGATCTCGCAGTTTCGTGACCTCCACATTATGTTGATCTCGATCATCGGGGGTAACCTCACTAGTCAACAATGTATTCAAGGCGTCCAATAAACCGGACATGACTTGAGCCGGCGGGTGAGGGAGTCCTGGATAAGGGGGTATCCGGACAGCCGGACTATATACTTTGCCCGGACTGATGGACTATGAAGATGCAATATAGAAGACTTCGTCCCGTATCCAGATGGGACCCTCCTTGGCGTGGAAGGCAAGCTTGGCGATTCGGATGTAGATCTCCTACTCTGTAAACCGACCCTGTGTAACCCTAGCCTCCTCCGGTGTCTATATAAACCGGAGGGTTTAGTCCGTAGGACACATCAACAATTATACCACAGGCTAGCTTCTAGGGTTTCGCCTCTCTCATCTCATGGTAGATCAACTCTTGTAATACTCATATCATCAAGATCAATCAAGCAGGAAGTAGGGTATTACCTCCATCGAGAGGGCCCGAACCTGGGTAAACATCGTGTCCCCGGTCTCCTGTTACCATTAGCCTTAGACGCACAGTTCGGGACCCCCTACCCGAGATCCGTCGGTTTTGACACCGACATTGGTGCTTTCATTGAGAGTCCTCTGTGTCCTCACGATAAGGCTTGATGGCTCGTCTCGTTTTCAAAGACAACATCACCGCTGGAGGAGGCCTGGCTTGAGGCCAAACTCTCTGGTTGGGCGGCTTCGTTATGAACGCCCGAACGGCTATTGCGCCGACAATGACTTCTCGGGTCATTAAAATTAGCCTCCACATTGATTCAGAATTTTCTGAACAGTTGGATCCAATGGAGATCTTCTCCCTCAATGAGATCTTGGATCGCATCACCGCCTTGGGCGTCGCTACGGACTATGACCGGATCGGGCTTAAACCTGATCAAAGGGAGATTCACTCTCCACCGGTCACCCATGAGATAGTGGTAGTGGAAGAGCATCATCCTAATTCTCCCTCCACTTTGAGGACGAACTATGTCCAGATTTCTGAGCTCTTCGAGCCGGACACCCGCTCGCGGGAGGACATGACCCCGGTCCTGGACTCAGGATCGGGGGGCGGGCCGAAGAAGTTGGGCAATGCCCCAGAACCCGAGCCGTCAAGCTCGGAAGGTTCTTAGATGTGAAGTCATTACTCCCCATGGGATAAGCCAATGAAACATATATAATTTCAGATTTATGACATTCAACTCATTCAACCATTTACTCATAGAATATAAGTGAAGCACAAGAGTAAATGACAAAATACTTCAAAAAGATATAAGTGAAGATCAATGAGTAGTTAAATAATTATATAGCTATGTGAAGACTCTCTCTCATTTAAGAATTTCAGATCTTGATATTTTATTCAAGCAGCAAGCAAAACAAAATAAAATGACATTGCAAGGATAGCACAACTCATGTGAAGAAGCAAAAACTTAGGCTCAACCGATACTAACCGATACTTGTTGAAGAAGAAAGGTGGGATGCCTACCGGGGCATCCCCAAGCTTAGATGCTTGAGACTTCGTGAAATATTATCTTGGGGTGCCTTGGGCATCCCCAAGCTAGAACTTGTGTGTCTCCTTAATTCCTCTCATATCATGGTTTCTCTTTTTATCAAAAGCTTCATCCACAACAAACTCAACAAGAACTCGTGAGATAGGTTAGTATAAACCAATGCAAAACCTTATGATCTTCTACTGTAACAAATCACTAACACTAAATGTCTCAGCATATTTAATACTCCTATCCTCAAATAGAATCATTAAACAAGCAAACATATGCAAACAGTGCAAACATAACAGCAATCTGCCAAACAGTATAGTCTGTAAAGAATGCAAGATTCATCATACTTCCCTAACTCCAAAAATTATAAGAAACATACTATGCTGTAAAATATTTATCATAGCTCATTATGCAAAAAGATTCAACATTATATCACTCTCTGACTTTTCTAGGGAATTTTTACAACAGAGGTAAACTTTCTGTTTTCAAACAGCAACATGTATACTAGCAAAATAAGCATGGTAAAGGCTATCCTTGACATTTTTATTGAAAATATAAAGATGAAAAATATATCTAAATAAAATCAAGCAAATACTAACAATAGAAATTAATGCTCCAAGCAAAAGACATATCATGTGGCGAATAAAAATATAGCTCCAAGTAAAGTTACCGATGAACAAAGACGAAAGAGGGGATGCCATCCGGGGCATCCCCAAGCTTAGGCTCTTGGTTGTCCTTGAATATTACCTTGGGGTGCCTTGGGAATCCCCAAGATTAGGCTCCTGCCACTCCTTATTCCATAGTCCAACGAATCCTTACCCAAAACTTGAAAGCTTCAAGCACACAAAACTCAACACAAAACTCGTAAGCTCCATTAGTATAAGAAAATAAATCACCACTTAGGTACTGTAATGAACTCATTATAAATTCATATTCATGTAATATCTACTGTATTCTAACTTTTCTATGGTTCATACCCTTACAGACAAGCCATAGATTCATCAAAATAAGCCAACAACACAATGAAAACAGAATCTGTCAAAAACAGAACAGTCTGTAGCAATCTGTATCAAACGTATACTTCTGTAACCCCAACAATTATGAAATAAATTGGTGGACCAGAGGAATTTTTCTATTAATCATGTTAAAAAAGAATCAACCTAAAATCACTCTCCAGTCAAAAATGGCAGCTAATCTCGTGAGCACTAAAGTTTCTGTTTTTCACAGCAAGATCATAAAGACTTCACCCAAGTCTTCCCAAAGGTTCTACTTGGCACTTTATTGAAAAAAAGCTATAAAACATGATTACTACAGTAGCATAATCATGTGGACACACAAAAACAGTAAGGGTAAATATTGGGTTGTCTCCCAACAAGCGCTTTTCTTTAATGCCTTTCTAGCTAGGCATGATGATGACAATGATGCTCACATAAAAGATAAGAATTGAAACATAAAGAGAGCATCATGAAGCATATGACTAGCACATTTAAGTCTAACCCACTTCCTATGCATAGGGATTTTGTGAGCAAACAACTTATGGGAACAATAATCAACTAGCATATGATGGCAAAACAAGCATAACTTCAAGATTTTCAACACATAGAGAGGAAACTTGACATTATTGCTATTCCTACAAGCATATGTTCCTCTCTCATAATAGTTTTCAGTAGCATCATGAATGAATTCAACAATATAACCATCACCTAAAGCATTCTTTTCATGATCTACAAGCATAGAATTTTTACTACTCTCCACATAAGCAAAATTCTTCTCATTCGGAATAGTGAGAGTATCATAAAATACTTGAATACTAAAAATTGTTTCCACATTAAAAGAGTAATGCTCAGAAAAAGGGTAATCATAATCATGACAAGTTTTATAAATATAATCATCACTACTTTTTATAGCATAATTTTCATCACAATAATTATCATAAAAAGCAACTTCGTTCTCATCATAATCGATTGAAACCTCTCCCAAGATAGTGGAATCACTAAATAAAGTTGACACTCTTCCAAATCCAATTTCATATTCATCACAATAAGATTCAACATCCTCCAAAATAGTGGTATCACTACTTCCTAAAGTTGACACTCTTCCAAACCCACTTTCATCAATATAATCATCATAAAGAGGCATGCTATCATCATAACAACTTTGCATATCAAAACTTGGGATGCTAAAAATATCATCTTCATTAAACGTAGCATCCCCAAGCTTGGGACAAACATTAATTCCAGCAAATATATTCTTAAATATTTCATCCTCATCAAACATAGCTTCCCCAAGGTTGGGCCTTTTCATATCATAAGCATAATCACTCTCATCATCAATAGTATGGATAGCACCAATAGTATAGCAATTATCATCATCACAATGAGTAGTAGGAGCAACATCATTTGGGACAGATACCTTTTTACCTTTGCTGCTCCTTTTCTTCCTTTTCTTCTTCATATTATGTGTGTGTTCAACCTTCTTTATTAATGGGATTGGTTGAATAAAAAGCTCCTCCTCGTTACCTGATTCATCATAAGAAATAATAGGAGGGTAATGGGAAGTCTCTTCCCTTTCATTAGTATTCTCTTCATCTTATATTTGTTTTCTTTTCTTTAGGTAATTGGCAATATAAGGATTTTCAATGCAATCCACCGTACAATACAAATAAATCTTCTCTAGATCAAAATCAAGAAATCTATCAAGATTAAACTTTGGAATACCGTCAGTTATACGTTTCATTTCTTCATACCCCAAAAGAAGACTAAGCTGTTTATGATGCTCAAGGGTAATCAAATTATAACAATTTTTGTATACGATTTGGTCATGAAACAATTTGCATTGGAGATTTAAATGACCACGTTCATTGCAAAGTTCACAAGGAGCGCAAAAAATATTGAATTTTTCAGCACAATAATCAAGACATTCTTACAACCTTTTAGTTTATAAATACTTATGCCTCTTGCAATATATATCTTCTCTATTCGGTGTGTTCATGCAAACATGCACTCCACAAAAGTTGACATGCTCATAAGATATATTTTCATCATGACTAGTGCAATCATCATTAGTACTATGGATATTCAAAGAGTTCATACTAACAACATTGCAAGCATGCTCATCATTCAAAGATTTAGTTACAAACATTGCATAGATTTCTTCTTCTAGCACTTGAGCACAATTTTCCTTTCCATCATTCTCACGGAAGATATTAAAAATATGAAGAGTGTGAGACAAACTTAATTCCATTTTTTTGTAGTTTTCTTTTATAAACTAAACTAGTGATAAAAACAAGAAACAAATATATTCGATTGCAAGATCTAAAGATATACCTTCAAGCACTCACCTCCCCGGCAACGGCGCCAAAAAAGAGCTTAGTTGACGGGGTGTGAGTGCCGTTTACCTTGCCTCCCTGGCAACGGCGCCAGAAAAGAGCTTGATGTCTACTACACAACCTTCTTCTTGTAGACGTTGTTGGGCCTGCAAGTGCACAGGTTTGTAGGACAGTAGCAAATTTCCCTCAAGTGGATGACCTAAGCTTTATCAATCCATAGGAGGTGTAGGATGAAGATGGTCTCTCTCAAACAACCCTGCAACCAAATAACAAAGAGTCTCTTGTGTCCCCAACACACCCAATACAATGGTAAATTGTATAGGTGCACTAGTTCGGCGAAGAGATGGTGATACAAGTGCAATATGGATGGTAGATAAAGGTATTTGTAATCTGAAATTATAAAAACAGCAAGGTAACTAATGATAAAAGTGAGCACAAACGGTATTGCAATGATAGGAAACAAGGCCTAGGGTTCATACTTTCACTAGTGCAAGTTCTCTCAACAATAATAACATAGATAGATCATATAACAATCCCTCAACATGCAACAAAGAGTCACTCCAAAGACACTAATAGCGGAGAACAAACGAAGAGATTATGGTAGGGTACGAAAGCACCTCAAAGTTATTCTTTCGGGTCAATCTACTCAAGAGTTCGTACTAGAATAACACCTTAAGACACAAATCAACCAAAACCCTAATGTCACCTAGATACTCCATTGTCACCTCAAGTATCTGTGGGCATGATTATATGATATGCATCACACAATCTCAGATTCATCTATTCAGCCAACACAAAGTACTTCAAAGAGTGCCCCAAAGTTTCTACCGGAGAGTCAAGAACGTGTGCCAACCCCTATGCATAGGTTCGTGGGTGGAACCCGCAAGTTGGTCACCAAAACATACATCAAGTGGCACATGATATCCCATTGTCACCCCAGATAAGCACGGCAAGACATACATCAAGTGTTCTCATAAAAGACTCAATCCGATAAGATAACTTCAAAGGGAAAACTCAATTCATCACAAGAGAGTAGAGGGGGAGAAACATCATAAGATCCAACTACAATAGCAAAGCTCGGGATACATCAAGATTGTGCCATAGAGGGAACACGAGAGAGAGAGAGAGAGAGAGAGAGATCAAACACATAGCTACTGGTACATACCCTCAGCCCCGAGGGTGAACTACTCCCTCCTCGTCATGGATAGCGCCGGGATGATGAAGATGGCCACCGGTGAAGGATCCCCCCTCCGGTAGGGTGCTGGGAAGGGCTCCCGAGAGGTTTTTGGTGGCTACAGAGGCTTGCGGCGGCGGAACTCCCGATCTATCTTGATATTCGATGTTTTTAGGGTACGTAGGCTTATATAGGTGAAAGAAGTCGGTCAGGGGAGCCTCGAGGGGCCCACGAGAGGGTAGGGTGCGCCCAGGAGGGGTGGGCGCGCCCCCCTGTCTCGTGGCTTCCTCGATGACCCCCCGGCTTGCACTCCAAGTCTCCTGGATCATAATCTTCCCAAAAATCATGCTACCGAAGGTTTCATTCCCTTTGGACTCCGTTTGATATTCCTTTTCTTCGAAATACTGAAACAGGCAATAAAACAGGAATATGGGATGGGCCTCCGGTTAATAAGTTAGTCCCAAAAGTAATATAAAAGTGTACAATAAAGCCCATAATCATTCAAAACAAATAATAAAATAGCATGAATGCTTCATAATGTATAGATACATTCGAGAGGTATCATTCACACATCGTAATACTTATGCTATCTTGAGAGAAGCCACTAGTGAAACCTATGGCCCCCGGGTCTATCTTCTATCATATAAGTTTACCATCTACTTTTATTTGCATCTTTACTTTTCCAATCTATATCATAAAAATACCAAAAATATTTATCTTATCATATTATCTCTATCAGATCTCACTTTCGCAAGTGGCCGTGAAGGGATTGACAACCCCTTTATTGCGTTGGTTGCGAGGTTCTTGTTTGTTTGTGTAGGTGCGTGGGACTTTTGAGGAGCCTCCTACTAGATTGATACCTTGGATCTCAAAAACTGAGGGAAATACTTACGCTACTTTGCTGCATCACCCTTTCCTCTTCAAGGAAAACCAATGCAAGTACAAGACATAGCAGGTCCCCGGTCCAGAAAATCCTCCTGAGCCCAAGGATGGATAGGTGATTGTGTGTGCTGATCATCTGAGTTGAGGGTTTAGCCCTCCCCGATCAAAATTCTTCTGTGACGTGCTTGCTAGCTTCCAAATCCGCCCTCAAGATATTGGACCGAACTCTTTGTCCAATATTTGCAATTTTCAAGTATTTTGCGAGGCTTATCTTCAAGAAGAACCTACTATTGAGTTATTCGGTGACTTCTTTTACTTAAACCACTATACTGAATTTTCGGATGGGCCCAACACTGAACTTGGCGGAGTTTCAATTCAGAACAGGAAAGATGCCAACTTCCCTCATGCCAAGCATCACAGCCACTCAAAAGACTGGAATCAGACATGGTTTATTGTCAAAACACGGCTCCAGCTGACGAAAATCCTCTGTCGGGTTATCGTGCTCACCGGCTTACCAATACACATCCAGTTCCACAAGGACTCTCTGCAAAGGAACGAGCTAAGTATGCACCACAACTTTCAAAACTACGAGCCTTTATGGTGAATGGTTTAACTGGCATGGACTTTGTCCGCTGTTGGGTCTCTTGGAGTATCTTGCCCTTAAGCCGTCACACCGGTTTAATGTGCGAGTACACAGGAAATGCCAAAGATCCTCAGCGGCATATTCATATTCAACTAACTGACGAGGTGATTACTGAATCTGTCAAGCTGATGTTGGATGAACCGGTATCTGAGTGCAGCAACACAGGGCTCAGTCCATTTTGTGTTTCCAATAAACCGCCAGCTGTAAGAATTGCATCATTCTTGTCTTAATCCGAACCCTGTTAAATATTTCTTTATAACTTGTTGTCCATCTTTGCAGGGTGATGATCCGTTCTGGAAGAGGAAGCCGCATGATAAACCGGCGAAGCCATAGGATAAACCGGCGAACACACCTCGCACTAAGACCAAAGTTACGAAGAAACCTGCGAAGAAGAAAACCGCCGAGTTCCCTGACCTGCCCAATGATGAAGAGCTTGATGATCCGAAGTCAGAGGTAGAACTTGATTCTCTTGGTTCTTTTTTCATACACCTCATTGACAATGATCATTGTCAGGATGATGCGGAGGCTAGCCGTGCTGGTGATGTAGAGGTAATTACTCTTTCTTCAAACTCAAATCTTGTGCCAACACCAAAAACCCGTCAAGCAGTCTAGAAAGTAAGATTTTCACACCCTCTAGCTTATTCGGATCCGCACTTTCTTTTGAAGACACAGCAGCGTGAAGCTCGCCGCACAACCCGGCATAGCGGCCAAGTGGTTACTTCCTCCGGTTTACAGAACTCTCCGGTTCGTAAACGCCGCCAAGAGGTCTCTTGTACTTCTGATACACCTTGTCCCAACGCGGGTTATTTCTAATATTCTCTTAATCCATCTAACTCAAATTAGGAGGGAACCTCCCATGCATCTTCTGCCGAATCAACAGGGACGAAGCTTCCGACCCTTAAAACGGTTCCTGGGTGAGTGAATTTTGATAATCCGTCATACTTTAGTATTTTTTATCCTTGCACTGTTCTGATGCATACTTTTTTTTCCAGGGCCAAAGCTAGAGCCAGCAAGAAGGCCAAAGTGAACAAACTGGCTGAAGATCCCAATTGGGATGAAACGGAAAAAACTCCTGAACCATCACATCCAGATGTTGACAATATTCCTGATGGCCCGTCATTAACGGATCAAACAACTGAAGCTGAGCACATGGATATTGATCCATCGGCTCATGCTGACAATCCGCCAAGCCCGGCTAAAGGTGCTGATGACGATGTTGTCGTTACTGGCATTGGTTACACCTCCCCTGGCAATCCTACTGCTTTATCCAAGCATAGTGCCAAGGACGAACTTTCTGCTATGGACAAGGGCAAGTGGAAAACAGATTTATCAAGCTATGCCCACCTCAACGCCCAAGACATTCATTCTGGATTCTTAAACCGCCTGTACACAAGCCGCGACTATGAAGCCGGTTTAGTGGGCCTGATGAAGGAGCGGTATGAGGTAAATACCATTCACTCTACATAAGTTGTCTTTCCTTATGACTCGCTTAGACTATCAATTCCAGTAGCCCCCAAGGGTCGGTTCATAATATTAATGTGATCCGGGACTTGTAGCAGAACAATATTTAATTTTGCTTGTGTAGCCCCCAGGGACTAGTTTATACCTTTAGGACGAACCGGTACCTTTCTGTCATGAAGCTTCCAAAATTCTTGATAATCATCTTTGTAATCCGATTGAGGAGGAAAAAACAATAACCTTGACTTTAGCAAATATGCATTAGCCCCCAAGTGCCAAGTGTATAACTTGCTATGTGCTTGGGACTTAAAATGACAGTTGATAAGAAGCAATATGAATTAGCACCCAAGTGCCAACTGTATAACTTTTTATGTGCTTGGGACTTCAAATAGCACTTCCAACTTATTAAATGTCTCTTCCAGGCTGATTTGAGCAAAAAGGAATCTCAAATCACCAAGCTTCAAGAAAATATCAAGTCCCAGCAAGCAAAAACTTCCAAGGCTAAAGAAGAGTTGACCAGCGCTTTAACAGCCATGGAACAACTGAAGGAGAACTTTAAAAGCGAACGGGCAGGATGGGATGCTGAAAAAACAACTCTGCTAAAGCGGGCGGAGGACGCTGAGGCAGGCCTTAATTCGGTAGTAGAAGAACTGACTGGCTTGAAACGGCAAATCAATGATATGAACACTGCTGTGTTCGGTAATATCCTCTTCATAAGCTTTAAATAAGCAACATCCATGAAACTACCGGTTTACTAATATTTTGACCATTGCAGGTAGCCGCGTTACTCATCTTGGCTCAGATATGCGCAAAAAACTGAAGGATGCTTATACACTAATAGAGCAATTATATTCCGGCGTTCAATGGGTCATCTGCACAATGATACATCTCCGTCGTATCTATAATTTTTGATTGTTCCATGCCAATATTCTTCAACTTTCATATACTTTTGACAACTTTTTATACTATTTTTGGGACTAACATATTGATCCAGTGCCCAGTGCCAGTTCCTGTTTGTTGCTTGTTTTATGTTTCGCAGAAAACCAATATCAAACGGAGTCCAAACGGGATAAAAACGGACGGAGAATTATTTTGGAATATTTGGGATTTTCCGGAGGAAGAATCAACGTGAAACGGTGTCCGAGGTAGCCACGAGACAGGGGGCGCGCCCACACCCCCTGGGCGCGCCTAGCACTCTCGTGGGCCACCCGTAAGGCTGTTGATGCCCTTCTTTTGCAGCGAGAAAGTTAATTTTATGAGAAAAATATGGGCGAAAGATTCACCCCAATCGGAGTTACGGATCTCCGGATATTAATGAAACGGTGAAGGGGTAGAATCTGAGAACGCAGAAACAGAGAGATAGATCCAATCTCGGAGGGGCTCTCGCCCCTCCCACGCCATGGGATCCAAGGACCAGAGGGGAAACCCTTCTCCCATCTAGGTAGGAGGTCAAGGAAGAAGAAGAAGAAGGGGGGCCCTCTCCCCCTCTCCCCCTTATTCCAAGAAGAGACTAATATTTTGCTGGAAGCTATGGAAGAAGAAATTGATGAAACTGTGAGCTCATTGGATGAAAAAGATGATGACGAGAGCGAAGAACAAAAGGAGGAAGAGCGGATTGATCACCCGTGCCCACCTTCTAATGAGAGTAACTCTTAAACTCATACATTGTTTAATTCCCCTTCGTGCTTCCCGAAGGATGATTGCTATGATCCCTTGAATTTGTTTGAAATATTCCTTTTTGATGATGCTTGTTATGCTTGTGGCCAAGATGCCAATATGAATTATGCTTATGGAGATGAACTTGCTATAGTTCCATATGTTAAACATAAAATTGTTGCTATTGCACAGACACATGATAGTCCTATTATCTTTTTGAATTCTCCAAACTACACTATATCGGAGAAGTTTGTGCTTATTAAGGATTATATTGATGGGTTGGCTTTTACCATTGCACATGATGATTTTGATGAATATAATATGCATGTGCTTGCTGCTCCTACTTGCAATTATTATGAAAGAGGAACTATATCTCCGCCTCTTTATGTTTCCAATATGATAAAATTGCAAGAAACTGCTTATACTATGCATTGGCCTTTACTTGGTGTGCATGAATTATTCTTTTATGACATGCCGATGCATAGGAAGAGAGTTAGACTTTGTTGTTGCATGATATATGTTACTTTGTGCTCACTACTAAATTACAAACCATTGTTAATTAAAATTGGCTTTGATATACCTTGGGATCCGGGTGGATCCATTACTTGAGCACTATATGCCTAGCTTAATGGCTTTAAAGAAAGTGCTGCCAGGGAGAAAACCCGGAAGTTTTAGAGAGTCATTTATTTCTGTTGAGTGCTTTTATATAGTTTAAAAACAAAAAAATAAAGAGGGGAACCCTAAAACTTTTCAAAAAGGAAAGTGAAAGTGAGAAAGACAAGCATTGTTGAAGTGGGAGCTAGCCTTGAACTTTGTTCATGCTCACGGAAACTTTGTGAATCTTGATTACAGAAACTTTTCAACAAAAATAATTATCCCCTTGTATAATTCCATTGTATTATAAAAATAATGTGCCAAGGTTTGCCTTTAGGATGTTTACAATGCTTGTTGGTTTGTACGGTGCAGGACAGAAACTTTGGCTGTAGTGCTCGATTTTACATTTTTTGCTCGAATGTCAATTCGTTCTGATTCCTTTTGCACTGTCTTGATGTACAACTTGTTTATTTTTCCTAATTTGTGTATAATTTGTGGGTACCAGAAGTATGGTGAATGTTCAGATTGCTACATACTATTCTGTTTTTGACAGATTCTGTTTTTGATGCATAATTTGCTTGTTTTGATGAATCTATCAATTTATATCAGTGGATTAAGCCATGAAAAAGTTATATTACAGTAGACACAATGCAAAAACAAAATATGGATTGGTTTGCAACAGTACTTAGAGTGGTGGTTTGCTTTATTATACTAACGGATCTTACCGAGTTTTCTATTGAAGTTTTGTGTGGATGAAGTGTCTAATCGAGGAGGTTTCGATATGAGGAAAAGGAAGAGAGGCAAGAGATCAAGCTTGGGGATTCCCAAGGCACCCCAAGTAAATATTCAAGGAGACTCAAGCGTCTAAGCTTGGGGATGCCCCAGAAGGCATCCCCTCTTTCTTCAACAAGTATCGGTATGTTTTCGGATTCGTTTCGTTCATGTGATATGTGCAAGTCTTGGAGCGTCTTTTGCATTTAGTTTTCACTTTTATTTTATGCACCATGCTGGTATGAGATAGTCCTTGGTTGATTTATACAATTCTCAATTCACTTCATTTAAATCTTTTGAGTATGGCTTTATAGAATGCTTCATGTGCTTCACGTATATCGTTTGAAGTTTGGATTGCCTGTTTCTCTTCACATAGAAAACCACCATTTGTAGAATGCTCTTTTGCTTCATATATATTTGTTAGAGCGTGGACATATCTTTTGTAGAAAGAATTAAACTCTCTTGCTTCATCTATATCTATTTAGAGAGATGACAGGAATTGGTCATTTACATGGTTAGTCATAAAATCCTACATAAACTTGTAGATCACTGAATATGATATGTTTGATTCCTTGCAATAGTTTTGCGATATAAAGATGGTGATATTAGAGTCATGCTAGTGGGTGGTTGTGGATTGTAGAGACACTTGTGTTGAGGTTTGCAAGTCCCGTAGCATGCACGTATGGTAACCGTTGTGTGACAAATTTGAAGCATGGGGTGTTTCTTTGATTGTCTTCCTTATGAGTGGCAGTCGGGGACGAGCGATGGTCTTTCCCTACCAATCTATCCCCCTAGGGGCATGCGTAGTAGTACTTTGCTTCGAGGGCTAATAAACTTTTGCAATAAGTATATGAGTTCTTTATGACTAATGTGAGTCCATGGATTATACGCACTTTTACCTTTCCATCATTGCTAGCCTCTTCGGTACCGTGCATTGCCCTTTCTCACCTCGAGAGTTGGTGCAAACTTCGCCGGTGCATCCAAACCCCGTGATATGATACGCTCTATCACACATAAGCCTCATTATATCTTCCTCAAAACAGCCACCATACCTACCCATCATGGCATTTCCATAGCCATTCCGATATATATTGCCATGCAACTTCCATCATCATCACATACATGACTTGAGCATTTATTGTCATATTGCTTTGCATGATCGTAAGATAGCTAGCATGATGTTTTCAAGGCTTGTCCATTTTTTGATGTCATTGCTACGCTAGATCATTGCACATCCCGGTACACCACCGGAGGCATTCATATAGAGTCATATCTTTGTTCTAGTATAGAGTTGTAAGTAAATAAAAGTGTGATGATCATCATTATAGAGCATTGCCCCATAAAAAAGAAAAACAAAAAAAATAAGAAAAAGGGAAAGGCCAAAGAAGCCTAAATAAAAAAGGGGGCCAAAGAAGCCCACCCAAAAAGAAAAAAAAGAAAAAAAGAAAAACAAAAGAACAAGAAAAGGGGCAATGTTAATATCCTTTTTCCACACTTGTGCTTCAAAGTAGCACCATGTTCTTCAAATAGATTGTCTCCTATGTTGTCACTTTCATATACTAGTGGGAATTTTCATTATAGAACTTGGCTTGTATATTCCAATGATGGGCCTCCTCAAATGCCCTAGGTCTTCATGAGCAAGCAAGTTGGATGCACACCCACTTAGTTTTCAGTTTGAGCTTTCATACACTTATAGCTCTAGCGCATCCGTTGCATGGCAATCCCTACTCCTCGCATTGACATCAATTGATGGCCATCTCCATAGCCTGTTGATTAGCCGCGTCGATGTGAGACTTTCTCCTTTTTTGTCTTCTCCACATAACCTCCATCATTATATTCTATTCCACCTATAGTGTTATATCCATGGCTTGCGCTCATTTATTGCGTGAGAGTTGAAAAAGTTGAAGCGCGTTAAAAAGTATGAACCAATTGCTCGGCTCGTCATCGGGGTTGTGCATGATGGGAGCATTTTGTGTGACAAAAATGAAGCATGGCCAAACTGTATGATTTTGTAGGGATAAGCTTGCTTTGGCCTTGTTGTTTTTAAAAGACATGATTGCTTTATTAGTACGCTCGAAGTATTATTGTTTTTTAGTCAAATGATAGACTATTGCTTTGAATCACTCGTATCTTAATATTCATGCCATGATTAGACATATGATCAAGATTATGCTAGGTAGCATTCCACATCAAAAATTATCTTTTTTATCATTTACCTACTCCAGGACAAGCAGGAATTAAGCTTGGGGATGTTGATACGTCTCCGTCGTATCTATAATTTTTTATTGTTCCATGCCAATATTCTTTAACTTTCATATACTTTTGGCAACTTTTTATACTATTTTTGGGACTAACATATTGATCAAGTGCCCAGTGCCAGTTCCTGTTTGTTGCATGTTTTATGTTTCGCAGAAAACCAATATCAAACGGAGTCCAAACGGGATAAAAACGGACGGAGAATTATTTTGGAATATTTTGGATTTTCTAGAGGAAGAATCAACGCAAAACGGTGTCCGAGAGTGGCCACGAGACAGGGGGCGCGCCCACACCCCCTGGGCGCGCCTAGCACTCTCATGGGCCACCCTTAAGGCGGTTGATGCCCTTGTTTTGCCACCAGAAAGCTAATTTTATGAGAAAAATCTGGGCGAAAGATTCACCCCAATCGGAGTTACGGATCTCCGGATATTAAAGAAACGGTGAAGGGGGAGAATCTGAGAACGCAGAAATAGAGAGATAGATCCAATTTCGGAGGGGCTCTCGCCCCTCCCACGCAATGGGAGCCAAGGACCAGAGGGGAAACACTTCTCCCATCTAGGGAGGAGGTCAAGGAAGAATAAGAAGAAGAAGAAGAAGAAGTGGGCCCCTCTCTACCTTGCTTCCGGTGGCGCTGGAACGCCGTCGGGGGCCATCATCATCACCGTGATGTACACCAACACCTTCGTCGTCTTCACCAACGTCTCCATCATCTTTCCCCATCTATATTCAGCGGTCCACCCTCCCGCAATCCTCTGTACCCTCTACTTGAACATGGTTCTTTATGCTTCATATTATTTTCCAATGATGTGTTGCCATCTTATGATGTCCGAGTAGATTTACGTTGTCCTATCGGTGATTGATGAATTGCTATGATTGGTTTGAGTTGCATGTTTTATTATTGGTGTTGACCTATTGTGCCCTCCGTGTCGCGCAAGCGTGAGGGATTCCTGCTGTAGGGTTTGCAATATGTTTATAATTTGCTTATGGTGGGTGGCGTGAGTGACAGAAGCACAGACCCGAGTAAGTAGGTTGTTTGTGTATGGGATAAAGGGGACTTGATACTTTAATGCTATGGTTGGGTTTTACCTTTATGAATCTTTAGTAGTTGCGGATGCTTGCTAGAGTTCCAATCATAAGTGCATATGATCCAAGAAGAGAAAGTATGTTAGCTTATGCCTCTCCCTCAAATATAATTGCAATAGTGATTACCGATCTAGTAACATAGTCAATTGCCTAGGGACAATTTCACAACTCCTACCACCACTTTTCCACACTCGCAATATTTACTTTATTGCATCTTTATCTAAGCAGCCCCTAGCTTTTATTTACGTGCTCTTTATTATCTTGGAAACTTATCCAACAACACCTACAAAGTACTTCTAGTTTCATACTTGTTCTAGGTAAAGCGAACGTCAAGCGTGCGTAGAGTTGTATCGGTGGTCGATAGAACTTGAGGGAATATTTATTCTACCTTGAGCTCCTCGTTGGGTTCGACACTCTTACTTATCAAAAACTGTTGCGATCCCTTTCACTTGTGGGTTATCACATAGCTTCACATAATAAACCGCCCCCAACATTAATCAAGAAAACATTGGAAAAATTATCTATGATGCCTGCCCGGCTTGAGGAATTGAAGAAATCAGCTGCTAGGGCCGGTGCTCTTACTGCATTGACTCGGGCCAAGGCATGGATATCTGACCTTGATCTGGAAGATATTGGAAACGGCTATCCATGCCAAAAAGAGGATGGGATCAGATTTTGATAATGACGACCTCAGGGCCCTAACGAGGGAAATGCGTCCACTGGTAAGCAAACTGGCTGTAGACACTGATTTGTCATTTTACCATACGATTTGTGATGCCAACAATAAACGGGTTAACGCACCGACTTATGACGTGCACAATCTTATCCTGTCAATCCGTAAGCATACCTACACCCCTGATGTTGAACCGTCCACCCTTATAAGTGATGAAGATGTCTTCCAAGCATTAGCTGGGATTGACTGGGCAACTATTGACTTCCAGCCACTAGGTGGAGAGGAGGAGGATGAACCGACGCAGGATGATCCACAGCCTTCAAGTCAGCCTGGTGAAGAATCATGATCCGGAGGCTGGTTTAGCTTCTGCACACTGCAATCCGTGTGATAAACAATTATCCTTTTGGGGCATGAAAGTGCCTTGTAATAGGCTAGTTTAAACACTTGGTCTGCTATGCCATCGTGCATATTCACTTTACATAATACTTTTAATCCGTCATGATTATGCTATGTCTGCTTATGATCCTTAGCAGCTTTATTTAATCATTTTTCTGCATGCAACAAGTTTAAAGTGTCCTAGTGGTTTATCACCGGACGGGTCATAACACCCAACATAAAACCAGGGTTTTATAACCAAGGCTGTACTTTTAAGAAAATATGAAATATATCATACCTGTGACATTGAATCACATCGTTGGTTTACCAACATATTGTAGTAAGGGTGATAACCCAAAAGTACTGATAACTCCCCCCATGTTTGCCGGTTTATAATGAAACCGTGTCAGGTTGTAATAAACACCGGATTATCCGTACATCATACTGGCTACTTGTAGTCGAAGCAAGACCGGGTCTACAAACACCGGATTATAACTGATCGTGCACTGACAACTTACAGTTGAAAGTCAAGCCAGGTCAATTGACACCGGTCATCTTGTAATTTTGTACTTGGCGACTCAAAATCCAGAACGGGTCAGTAAACACCGGCTTGAACATAAACCTCATCAAAATAAACTGCTAAAAGACAGATTTGAGAAGAAAACATGCAAAAAGGCGAGGCTTTTCAGGGGCTGCCTGGCCACTGAGTTAAACCATTTTACAAAGCCTTATAATATGGACCTCACATTAACCAATCGTCATTTTAACTATGACAAGTTCAGGGTCTTTATAAGATTGACTTGTAAAACGTTCGACGGGTCTTCCCGGGATTACCTGGGTGGAGTGACTTACTTAAAAGGCAGGATAACCCGGGGTTTTAGGTGAATACACCTGGCTTCCAAGCCTGGCTTTTATAGACTCTTTGTTCTTGTAGAAGCAAAGAGCCCCCGAGCAATATTTTGAGCTGTGCTCAGTGGGCGTCTATGTTTGAGTTGTGCTTTGCAACAAACTCTCTTTGGCTCCTTATGATTTTTTGTATGAAGCCCCAAGCTTTTTTTTGTGGCTTTATAAGCCGGATTAATAGACAATCAGAACTCTGCTTTATAAACAGAAGCCCCCATGTAACCAAAAAACTTTTAAGGAAGAACGGCAGAGGCCCTGCTTTAGCAGGGATGTCGGTTTATTATATTGATCAGAATATATACATTGTCAAGAATATGTACATAATAGGAGCCTATGGCTCAGGTGTAGTAAGGCCAAAGATGAGCAATATTCCACGGCCGGCGGGTCTCCTCCTCCGATTTGCGTGAGTCTTTGTGCTCTCGAACATCGATAAGGTAGTATGACCCGTTGTTCAGATTCTTGCTGACCACAAAGGGTCCTTCCCAAGGTGGGGATAACTTGTGCATATCGGTCTGATCCTGGATAAGCCGGAGCACTAAGTCGCCTTCTTGAAAAGCTCTGGTTTTAACATGGGTGTTGTGATAATGCCGCAGATCTTGCTGATAAATTGCCGAACCAGCTGCCGCTATGTCCCGTTTTTCATCTAACAGTTCCAATGCATCTTGGCGTGCTTGTTTGTTGTCCGCTTCAACATAAGATGCCACCCGAGGCAAGTCATGGCAAATGTTACTGGGAAGAACTGCTTCTGCTCCGTAAACCATGAAGAAATGTGTATAACCCGTAGATCTATTGGGGGTGGTATTAATGCTCCACAATACGGAAGGTAACTCTTCCACCCAACAACTCGGCGTCCTCTGCAACGGAACCATAAGCCGGGGCTTGATGCCTTTCATGATTTCTTGATTAGCTCTCTCAGCTTGACCATTAGACTGGGCGTGAGCCACTGATGACACATCAAGCCGGATGTGCTCACGTTGACAAAAGTCTTCCATAGCACCCTGGGAGAGATTCGTGCCATTATCTGTTATGATGATGTTTGGAAAAGCAAAGCGGAAAATCACCTTCTTCATGAATTGAACCGCCGTGGCTGCATCACACTTGCGGACTGGCTCCGCCTCTACCCACTTAGTGAACTTATCGACCGCCACCAGAAGGTGGGTCTTCTTAACCTTGGACCTCTTAAAGGGCCCAACCATATCCAGCCCCCAAGTTGCAAATGGCCAAGTGATTGGAATCATCCTCAACTCCTGAGCCGGAACATGGGCTCGGCGTGAAAACTTCTGACAACCGTCACACTTCCTGACCAAATCCTCAGCATCAGCATGATCCGTTAGCTAGTAGAAACCTTGTCGGAAAGCTTTAGCCACAAGGGATTTTGAACCGGCATGATGACCACAATCCCCTTCATGGATTTCACACAAAATCTCACAGCCTTCTTCAGGAGAAACGCAGCGCTGAAACGCCCCCGTGACACTACAGTGATGTAACTCACCATTGACAATAGTCATGGACTTGGACCGCCGGATTATCTGCCTGGCCAAAACTTCGTCCTCAGGTAACTGGCCCCTGGTCATATACACCAGGTATGGCACCGTCCAATTAGGGATAGCATGAAGAACCGCCACCAATTGAGCCTCTAAGTCAGGAACAGCTAGATCCTCCTCCGTCGGTAGTTTGACCGACGGGTTATGCAAAACGTCAAGAAAGACATTGGGCGGCACCGGTTTACGCTGTGACCCCAGCCGGCTTAAAGCGTCTGCCGCTTCATTCTTGCGCCGATCGATGTGCTCGACCTGGTAACCCTTGAAGTGACCAGCAATAACATCCACCTCACGCCGATAAGCTGCCATGAGTGGATCCTTAGACTCCCAAGTACCAGAGACATGCTGAGCCACTAAATCGGAGTCCCCAAAACATCGTACCCAGATTAAGTTCACTTCCTTAGCCACCCGAAGACCGTGGAGCAAGGCCTCATACTCAGCTGCATTGTTAGTACAAGGAAACATCAAGAGGAGAACATAACAAAATTTATCACCTCGAGGGGATGTAAGAACCACTCCAGCCCCCGAGCCCTCCAATTTTCTGGACCCATTGAAGTGAATAGTCCAGTATGTGTTATCCGGTTTATTCTCCGGCGCCTGCAACTCTCTCCAGTCATTGATGAAGTCCACGAGCGTGGGACTTGATGGCCGTACGAGGCATATATTTTAACCCGTGAGGTCCAAGCTCGATAGCCCACTTAGCAACTCGGCCAGTTGCTTCCCTGTTCTGGATGATATCTCCCAAAGGAGCGGAACTGACCACAGTGATGGGATGGCACTGAAAGTATTGCTTAAGCTTCCGGCTTGCCATAAAAACTCCATACACAAGCTTCTGCCAATGTGGATATCTCTGCTTCGGCTCAATAAGCATCTCACTGATATAATAAACCGGCCGCTGAACCAGATACTCCTTACCTTCCTCCTTGCGCTCCACCACAATAGCCACGCCGACAGCCCGGGCGTTAGCAGCCACATATAATAGCAATGGTTCTTTATCAATGGGGGAAGCAAGAACAGGTGGCTCGGCTAACTGCTTCTTCAAGTCCTCCAACGCCGCATCAGCAGCATCACTCCAGACAAAGTTGTCTGTCTTTTTCATCATCTGGTATAAAGGGATAGCTTTTTCTCCCAACCGGCTGATAAACCGGCTCAGCGCCGCAATACGACCCGCTAGACGTTGTACATCATTGATACACGCTGGTTTAGCCAGAGAAGTGATGGCCTTGATCTTCTCCGGATTAGCTTCAATGCCCCTGTTAGACACCCAAAAACCCAAGAGTTTGCCTGCCGGTACACCGAAGACGCACTTGGTCGGGTTAAGCATCATTTTATTAACCCAGAGGTTATCAAAGGTCTCCTTCAAATCATCTACCAATGTCTCCTTCTTCCTGGACTTCACTACAATATCATCCACATAAGCATGAACATTGCGCCCAATCTGCTTGTGAAGGCAATTCTGCACACATCGCTGATAAGTCGTCTAGGCACTCTTGAGCCCGAAGGGCATAGACACATAGCAGAAGGCTGCAAAGGGAGTTATAAAAGTTGTTTTCTCCTGGTCCATAACTTCCATCTTGATCTGACGATAACCAGAATAAGCATCCAAAAAACCCAAACGCTCACAACCCGCCGTAGCATCAATAATTTGATCAATACGCGGGAGAGCAAAGGGATCAGCTGGACAAGCATTGCTCAAATCTATGTAATCCACACACATACGCCAAGTGAAGTTCTTCTTAAGTACTACCACCGGGTTAGCTAACCACTCAGGGTGAAAAACCTCCAAAATAAACCCTGCTGCCAAGAGCCGGGCTACCTCCTCACCGATGGCCTTGCGTCTTTCTTCATTGAAGCGGCGGAGAAACTGCTTGGCCGGTTTAAACTTGGGATCAATATTAAGAGTATGATCAGCGAGTTCCCTCAGTACACCTGGCATGTCAGAAGGTTTCCATGCAAAGATGTCCCGGTTCTCATGGATGAACTCGATGAGCGCGCTTTCCTATTTTGGATCCAGGTTAGCGCTGATGCTAAACTGCTTGGATGAATCGCCAGGAACAAAATCAACCAGCTTAGTCTCATCACCGATTTAAACTTCAAGGCCGGATCATGCTATGTAGTTGGTTTTTTCAAAGAAGTCATGTCCGCCGGATCAACATTGTCCTCGTTGAACTTCAACTCCTCTGTTGCACACACCGACTCAGCATAGGCCGCATCCCCTTCTTCACATTCCAAAGCAATCTTTCGGCTCTCATGCACCATGATGGTCCCCTTATGACCCGGCATCTTGAGATGGAGATAAACATAACAGGGCCTTGCCATGAACTTAGCATAAGCCGGCCGTCCAAATAGGGCATGGTATGGGCTCTTGATTTTCACCACCTCAAAAGTCAATGTCTCTGATCTTGAATCATGATCATCAACAAAATCAACCTCCAGAGCTATCTTACCAACTGGATACGCCGATTTACCAGGCACCACACCATGGAAAACGGTATTTGATGGTTTGAGATTTTTATCTGTCAATGCGATGGAAGGTTTCATAATACAGGATGTTGATACTGCTCCCTCCATCCATGAGCACCTTGGTGAACTTATACCCTCCAACCTGAGGCGCCACCACCAATGCCAGATGACCCGGATTATCAACCCGGGGCGGATGATCCTCTCGACTCCACGCAATAGTTTGTTTAGACCAGCGCAAGTAGCGAGGCACCATCGATTCAACGGAGTTCACTGCCCTTTTATGAAGCTTCTGATCGCGCTTGCACAGGCTAGTGATGAAGACATGATACTGCCCACTATTCAACTGCTTCGGGTTGCTCTGATAACCTGACTGTTGCTGTTGCTGACTCCCCTGATGATTATAACCACCCCGGTTGCCCTGACTGCCTTGATTGCCATGTCCGCTTTGATTACCTTGAAATCCTGAGCCAGAACTGCCTCCACCATAACCCGGCCCATGAAACCCGGGTCCTAAACCAGCGGACGGTCCATGATCATATCGGAAAAGATCCGAGTTTTTGAACTCCCGCATAATAAAGCAATCCTTCCAGAGGTGCATAGCTAGCCTTTCTCACGTCTCGTGCCTTGGGCAAGGCTGGTTTAACAGGCGCTCAAGATTGACACCTGATCCTCCACTCCGCGGGGGCAGTTTACCCTTGCGACGCTAACCATTATCCTGCACGTTGGTGTTAGCCACAAAATCTAAACTATTATTTACTTTACGCTTACCATTGTTCACATGGCCCTCCGGATTATGCTGCTGCCCTCTGGTGTTGCCGCTCTTCTTTCCCTTCCCCGGCTTTTCATCGTCAGACTCGGGATCCTTGGTACTATCAGAGTCGGCATACTTAACCAGAGCTACCATAAGCGTTCCTATGTCATTGCAGTGACGCTTAAGCCGTCCCAACTTTAGCTTCAGAGGCTTGAACCGGCAATTGCCCTCAAACGTCAAGACTGCTGAATCGGCATTGATGCGGTCCGATGAATGCAAGATTTCCGAAGCCCGGCGCACCCAATGGGTTGTAGATTCACCTTCTTCATGGACACAGGCGGCTAAATCCATAATTGACATGGGCTGCTTGCACGTGTCCTTGAAATTCAGGATAAACTGGGCCTTTAACTCGTCCCATGACCCAATGGAGTTAGCTGGCAAACTTTTCAGCCAAGTGCGAGATGTTCCTTCCAACATCATGGTGAAGTATTTAGCACATGCCACATCATCCACATCGAGCATCTCCATCGCCATCTCATAGCTTTCGATCCATGACTCGGGGGGTAAGTCAGTAGTGTAATTGGGCACTTTACGAGGACCCTAGAAATCCTTGGGCAACCGCACATTGCATAGAGCCGGGGTGAGACACGACACCCCCTGAGGGAGTCCTAGACTAGGGGGTGTCCGAATAACCGAACTATCATCATCGGCCGGACTCCAAGACTATGAAGATACAAGATTGAAGACTTCGTCCCGTGTCCGGATGGGACTTTCCTTGGCGTGGAAGGCAAGCTTGGCAATACGGATATGTAGATCTCCTACCATTGTAACCGACTCTGTGTAACCCTAGCCCTCTCTGGTGTCTATATAAACCGGATGGCTTTAGTCCGTAGGACGAACAACAATCATACCATAGGCTAGCTTCTAGGGTTTAGCCTCCTTCATCTCGTGGTAGATCTACTCTTGTAATACCCACATCATCAATATCAATCAAGCAGGATGTAGGGTTTTACCTCCATCAAGAGGGCCCGAACCTGGGTAAAACATTGTGTCCCTCGTCTCCTGTTACCATCCGCCTAGACGCACAGTTCGGGACCCCCTACCCGAGATCCGCCGGTTTTGACACCAACATTGCTGCTTTCATTGAGAGTTCCTCTGTGTCATCACCGATAGGCTCGATGGCTTCTTCGATCATCAACAACGACGTAGTCCAGGGTGAGACTTTTCTCCCCAAACATACCTTCGTATTCGGCGGCCTCGCACTGCGGGCCAATTCGCTTGGCCATCTGGAGCAGATCGAAAGCTACGCCCCTGGCCGTCAGGTCAGATTTGGAAGTTTGAACTTCACGGCTGACATCCGCGGAGACTTGATCTTCGATGGATTCGAGCCACAGCCGAGCGCGCCACACTGTCACGATGGGCATGATTTAGCCCTGCAGCCGGACAGTGCCCTGGAGGCCGCACACGAGCCCGCTCCGACCCTCGATTCGGAGCCGATTGCGCAGATCGAGGACGGGTGGCTAGACACCACCTCGGGGGCTGCAACCTCTACGGTGATGGAGCCAAACACTGATCTTGTCCCTTGTGAAGCTCGTGACTTCGAGGTGCCGGACTTCTCGCCGGACTCCGAGCCTTCCGCGCCCCCTTCAACCAAATCCGATTGGGCGCCGATCATGGAGTTCACCACTGCGAACATCTTTTAACACTCACCTTTTGGCGACATCTTGAGTTCGCTAAAGTATCTCTCATTATCAGGAGAGCCCTGGCCGGACTGCGGTCAGGACGGTAGGGATGCGGACGACGAAGAAATTCAAGGCCCATCCACCACCCATTTAGTAGCCACTGTCGACGATTTAACCGATATGCTAGACCTCGACTCCGAAGACATCGACGGTATGGACGACGATGCCGGAGACGACCAAGAACCAGCGCCTACTGGGCACTGGAAAGCCACCTCAACGCACGACGTATACATGGTGGATACTCCAAAGGGAAGCGATAACGAGGAACAACGGGATGTGGCGAAGGACAACTCCCCCGACAAACAACCAAAACGGCGACGCAAGCGCCGCCCGAAGTCCCGCCTCGATAACAACGGCACCCATACTGACCCAGCCTTAGAGTAGGGCGAAGTCGTGGAAGACGAACATGCCACCAAGCAACCATCCGAACAGGATGAACCGGACAAGCAACCCATCCCCGGCGAAAACAACAGTCCAGACGATCTCACGCCGAACACATCACCGGAGCATAAGAACCTTCATAAAAGGCTCGTCGCCACTGCAAGAAGTATCAAGAAGCAAAAGCGGAAGCTCAAAACAGCGGAGGACGCACTCAGAATAAGATGGAGCAAAGTACTCAATACCGCAGATAAATACGGCAATAGTCACCAAGCAAAGAGCTACCCGAAGCGCAAGCTGTTGCCCGAATTTGACGAGGAGGCCGTAGAGCCCCCACGGTCATAAAAGAAAGAGGCCGCCTGGCCGGATAGACGACCAGATGACAGGCTAAGAGCGGCAAGCGGCGCCGCACACAAGCCGGCACACGATCCACATAAGGATCCTCGCAAAAAGGATGGCCCGGTCAGGTCCATCTATGGGCCAAAAAAGAGGACTCCAGGGAGCAACACAACCCGCCGCGTGTTTGAAGACAAGGGCACACCTAAATACAGGGGCGCCGCACACCCACTATGTTTCACCGATGAGGTGCTGGATCATGAATTTCCAGCGGGATTCAAACCCATAAACATAGAGGCATATGACGGAACAACAGACCCCAGAGTCTGGATTGAGGATTATATCCTACACATACATATGGCCAGAGGAGACGATCTCCATGCCATAAAATACCTACCCCTCAAGCTCAAACGGCCAGCTCGGCACTGGCTCAAAAGCCTCTCGGAAAATACCATTGGAAGTTGGGAAGAGCTCGAGGATGCGTTTCGAGCAAATTTTCAGGGGACTTATGTCCGCCTCCGGATGCAGACGATTTAAGTCACATAACTCAACAGCCCGGAGAGTCAGCATGCAAATTCTGGAACAGGTTCCTCACCAAAAAGAACCAAATAGTCGACTATCCGGACGCCGAAGCCTTAGTAGCCTTTAAACATAACGTCCGAGATGAATGGCTCGCCAGACACCTCGGCCAGGAAAAACCAAGAACAATGGCAGCACTAACAAGCCTCATGACCCGCTTTTGCGCGGGGGAAGATAGCTGGCTGGCAAGATGCAGTACCAACGACCCAAGTACACCCGAGGTCAGGGATGGAAACGGGAAATCACGACGTAGAAAAGATCAGCGCCGTAATAAAGAAAATGGCCCAAATAGCACGGCGGTCAACACCGGATTCAAAAGCTCTCGGCCGAATAATAAAACAGTGCCTCTTAAGGACAACAGTGATGAGCTATCCAACCTAAACAAAATCTTGGATAGGATATGTCAAATCCATAGTACCCCCGGGAAGCCTGCAAACCATACCCACAGAGGTTGTTGGGTCTTCAAGCAGTCCGGCCGACTTAACGCCGAACAAAAGGGGCTCGACACACCAAGCGAAGACGACGAACCCCACAAGCAGCACACCGGAAAACAGAAGACTTTCCCACTGGAAGTCAAAACAGTGAACTCACTCCATGTGATAACAAGGAAAAATAGTGCGGCACTTCCTTCAAAGGAGTGACGCCAGGCCTTTACGCCAATTGTATAGGCTCTATACTACTAGAGGTCGTGTTCAGCTCATTCGACAACCTCCGTCGCGAAAACCTCATTTTCCATATCGCCCCATTCAAAAGTAGCCATCAAGCACTACTGGGACGCGAAGCTTTCGCCCGCTTTAACGCAATACCGCATTACGCATCTCTTACGCTTAAAATGCCTAGTCCACGCGGCTTAATCTCATTAAAGGGTAATTCCGAGAGTTCCTCGACCACGGAAAACGTGAGACTGCCTTGACAGCCACACACTAATCCGACCCTGCTGGTTAAAAGCCCCTAAAAACAGGTCATTCAGACCTCGGACACAGTTAGGCGAGTCCGGCATAAATAAACAAGGGGCTTCCCGGCCGCATACCTCTTTACAAGGGGCTGCACGTATAAACGATGAGAGCCGATAAAGCTCAACTTTATTCATCTTCCAAATCATACTTTATTTTAAATACATCTTTCGCACGATATTTTTTCCAAACTAAGTTCTTCTCTTTTACAGATGAAGCACGTGCTACACCCGTCGAGGATACAGCACAACGGAGACACAGGCGCAGACGTGCAGCAGGGACCCGTCGCAAGGATTCTTTTCAGATTAAGACCCTGCGTAAACCTTTCTTACAGTCTCTTGTTGATACGCATCCCCCGGGTTACTACCATAACCGAGGAGGAGGCTGGCATTTTGGCATTGGCCGCGTCAGAAGTTCTCGCCCGTACCTGGACACTAGGGGCTTAGGGCATTGTTCTGCCCGTTATCATAAAGACCGAATACCTCAGGGAGTGTTCGGCGTCTCAAGTTAGGCCTTATATGCATCAGCTCCGAATCATGTCTTAGGTCAAATGTTGGGTTTGCCCGGCTCCTGTGTTTTGCTGCCTTACGTTCCGCTCCATCAGCTAACGCGACACCAGGAGAACTACTGCGATTGTGCCCCAGTTCGGCCGGGCGAGCACCTCAGTGGAAAAAGCCGAAAACTGACTGTCATGATATAGCGAGAGACTGGTCAACCACTCGATCGACTACTGGAATGTTTAGAATTCCTCCGCTTTGACGAAGGACCGCTTCCCGGTCAGGCACATACGCGCCCCGAGTTCGGAGAGCGCGGTGCCTCTAGGGGCTATATAGTAGCCCCACCATCGAGCTCCTATGGTTAAGTGAAAGTGATAAAGCATTATAGTCCGGTTGCCTAGTTTGCTATGCTATCACCTCCTTCAAAGGACCAAGACGTTGGATTAAGTGTGAAAAAGCATTTTTTTTGCAAACACCCCCGCACCATGTGTGTGGGGGCTGAAGCCAAAGACTGCCATCTTTCAGGTTATACATACATATACGGTCGCACAGGAGATAGTTCAATACTTGAATGCACAAGTATAAAAAGTTGTTACATTATAAATATGATCCCACAAATCATATATGTCATTTGAACATAACATCTTTCGAGCACTGCGACTCTATTAAACGAGCGCCCTGCAGGACTTCCTCAAAATAGTGCTCGACGGGTAATCGGCTTTTGTCCGAACCTCGGGATGCAACATCGGTAGCATCCATCTCCGCCCAGTATGTCTTAACACGGGCGAGAGCCATCCGTGCACCCTCTATGCATGCCGACCGCTGCATCGCCTCGATATGCGGCACCGCCTCAAGGAATTGCTGCAACAAACCAAAATAACTCTTCGGCTTGGCCCTTTCTGGCCACAGATGAGCCACCACATCCGTCATGGCAAGTCCGGACAATCTATTCAGCTCAGCCCACTCAGCCAACCGATCGGACAACGTAAGCGGACGCTCAGGACTATGGAATTGAGACCAGAAAAGCTCTTCCATTTCGTGATCCTTCTGGCTTCGGAAGTGCACGACTGCGTCCGCCGCACTCGTCGCCAAATCCAGATAAGGATCCTCCGCACCACACAATTGGCCCAACTGAGCATACTTCGGATCCGGGAACTTCCTATGCAGCAGAAAGGGCTTTCAGGCCGCAATGTCTCCGGCCTGACGCAGTTCCTCCTTCATAGCCCGCATCACGCAACGGGCATCCTTGGCTTCGGCGGCGGCCTTCTTTAGGTCCTCTTGCTCAGCTCGGCGTTCTCTTTCAAGAACCTCATAGTGGTCGGTAGCATCTTTTAATTTCACGGCCATTCCGGCCATCTCCTCCCTGCTTCGGCAGTGAGCAGCTTTTTTGGCTTTTAATTCCTCCGCTGCCTTCGAGGCAGCCGCATCACTTTTCCTGGCTTGCTCCTTGGCTTGAGCAAGCTCTGCTCGAAGGTTTTCCACCGCAGCAGCACCATCTACATCAAGCATACTAATTGTAAGGAACGGGCATTAGCTCCCTTACTAGGTGACCACGGAGAAACCACCTACCTTGTGACTCATCAAGTCGTTTATTGACCAGCGCGATGTCCGAATCCGCAACATCGAGTTGCCGCTTCAGCTCGGCAACTCCATCAGTCCGGCTGGCCACCGAACGTTCCGCCACCTGCATAGGAAAGGCGACATTCTATAACTAAGACTATGATCCTAGGCACGCTATCGCTTTCAACAGCATCCCAAGTCTCAGGGGCTACTATCTATACAGGGCACACTCTATGTGCAAAACTGTCAAAAGGTATGTCATTTTTTGCGTACCTCAAACCCTGTCAGCAAACTTCCGATGGCCTCATGCAACCCGCTCTCGGCGGATGAGATCCTTTCAATCACCATACTCATTAAAGTGCGGTGATCTTCTGAGATAGATGCCCTCTCGAGCAAATCCTGCAGCTCCACCGGCCGTACTCCAGTGGGTGCCGAACTCCCTGGCCTCGCCGGATTCGGGGAGACCCTCCGTGACGACACCTCAGGATCGTCCGCCCCGCCCGACGGGGCGGCAGATGGAGGCGTTTCACTCTCCATCATCTCCGGACGAAGGTCCCCCGAAGATGAGCTTTGCTGAGAAGGGCTGAGTTCCGAACTACAAGATGAAAACTTCGGTTACCCTTGGAAATAAAGTAGGAATGTCCCCTATTACAAAACTTCCCCTTTTTTACTTATGGCTCGCTGGAGGGCTGATTCCTTTGGGGAGACTGTGCGGCCGGGGATCTTCCTGGCACAGGACCTTCCGGTGCAGATTTCTTTCCCCGCTTTGAGGCCTTGGCCTCCGGGTCTTCGGAAGCGGTCCTCTTCTCCCCCTAGAGGGAGGGATTCTCGATTCCCCCCTCACTGAAAGCCTCCTTGGCAGAGGTGGTAGTTTCCCTGTGCCCCCCTTCGCCATCCTCCGAAGGTGCAACTTCCAACATTTTGATTAAGACGGGATCCGGCGTGGTCTCAGGGAGGGGGGCCGGACACCGTATCAGTTTTGCTTGCAATATCCAGTCCTGTCCAAGGGATAGCTGGTTAAAAGGCAAACCCATGATAGATGAATGGACAATGTGTCCGGACACAGGGTTACTTACTTGAGAATCCGGGCGATTGCAGCTTAGGCCAGCGTCCTCGGTCAAGTCCGGACGCATCTCTTGCGATCCGAAGAACAGTTTGTACATCTCCACGGGTGTCAAACCCATGAAGTGTTGGAGAGCTCGTGGTCCCTCCGGATTAAATTCCCAAAGGCGGAGAGGGCGACGTTTGCAGGGCAGAAGGCGCCGAATCAGCATAACCTGTGTCACTACGACCAGATTGATCTCCCTTTCTTGGAGGTCTCGAATCCGGCCCTGCAAAAGGGGGACGTCTTTGGACGGCCCCCAGTCAAGCCCTTTGTTGACCCATGACGTCAGCCGTTGTGGAGGGCCTGGGCAAAAGGCGGGCGGCGGCCTCTGCCTGCTGCCCCTGGGAGCGGTGATATAGAACCACTCCTGTTGCCACAAGCCGAGCTCCTCCTGAAAAGAGCCCTCAGGCCATGGAGCATCGGCCCTCTTACTTATAACCGCCCTGCCGCACTCTGCCTGACACCCCTCAATCATCTTCGGCTCCACGTTGAAGGTTTTGAGCCACAAGCCGAAGTGAGGGGTAGTGCGGAGGAAGGCTTCGCAGACGACAATGAAAGATGAGATGTGGAGGATGGACTCCGGAGCAAAATCATGGATTCCAGCCCATAGTAAAACATGAGCCCCCTCACGAAGGGATCCATCGGGAAGCCTAAACCCCGACGGAGGTGAGACACGAACACGACGCTCTCGCCGGGCTCGGGAGTAGGAATAACTTGCCCTCGGGCAGGCAACCTATGTGAAATCTCGTAGGTTAAGTACCTGGCATCTCTCAGCTTTAGCACGTCCTCTTCCGTGATGGAGGAAGGCATCCACCGGCCTCATAGGTCGGAGCCGGACATTGTTGAAGGTCGAAAGTACCCGAATCTGGAGCCTTGGGTGTTGGAACTCGGGGCGAGGGGCGGATTCGATTGAGGATTGGAGAAAAAGAACGGGCCTTGGTCTCATTATAAAGAGGGAGAATACCAAGAGCCGTCCCCTTGACCGTTTGGAACCCGCCTTCGATGGAGGAGGCGTGGTAACGGGCGCGGTTGGGTTACCCACGTCCGTATTGATGGGAATCCTGGAATAAGGGGAACATGATCTCTGCTTTGACAAGACGTGCCAAGGAAACCGCTTCGCTAAACGCGCAGAGGTGGTATAATAAAAACGATTCAAATAAAGACTTGGCTGTGGTATGACGCCACGCCACAAAATACGTCAGCAGATTGAACTTGTGTAAATATTATTCTCTCTACGGTGGTATGTGGAATTTATTTTGCAGAGCCGGACACTATCCTGGTGTTCATAATCTTCTATAAATTATTCGGAGGAGGAACCCGCCTTGCAATGCTGAAGACAATATGCGCGCCGGACTCGTCGTCATTAAAGCCTGGTTCAGGGGCTACTGAGGGAGTCCTGGACTAGGGGATGTCCGGATAGCCGAACTATCATCATCGGCCGGACTCCAAGACTATGAAGATACAAGATTGAAGACTTCGTCCCGTGTCCGGATGGGACTTTCCTTGGCGTGGAAGGCAAGCTTGGCGATACGGATATGTAGATCTCCTACCATTGTAACCGACTCTGTGTAACCCTAGCCCTCTCTGGTGTCTATATAAACCGGATGGCTTTAGTCCGTAGGACGAACAACAATCATACCATAGGCTAGCTTCTAGGGTTTAGCCTCCTTGATCTCATGGTAGATCTACTCTTGTAATACCCACATCATCAATATCAATCAAGCAGGACGTAGGGTTTTACCTCCGTCAAGAGGGCCCGAACCTGGGTAAAACATTGTGTCCCTCGTCTCCTGTTACCATCCGCCTAGACGCACAGTTCGGGACCCCCTACCCGAGATCCGCCGGTTTTGACACTGACACCCCCCAAGAACTGAAAGCAACACCTGGTTCCACTGAAGTTGTTGGACGAACCGGAGTAAGCTGATGGTCCGCATATTGTGCTACTAACTCGGCTTCTCGACGTGCTCTACCATGATCGACCACGTCCTGAGCATTGGCACCACCACCCGCCGGGTTAGGCCCTCGAGGGGGGTTATGGTTCCACGCACTGCTTGACACAGCCGGTTCATCAATATGCCTGTTGTAACTCTTGCTCGGGTGAGGGGTTGAATGAACCCTACCTCGACTATATGAATAAGCTTGCTGCTGAACCAGAGCCGTTTGAAGGAGATCTCTGGCCCGCCGTGTCTCAACCGCTGCTGGAGACTCGCCTTCCATTGGAATAGCCGTCAATTGCTACGCCGTAGCGATCATGTTATCCAAAGGGGTAGAAAAGTTACCCAGTGGTGTTGGCACGTACTGAGGCGGGTCATGGTTCTGTCGAGGCGGGTCCGTCGTCTGTGGCTGACCCGGCACTCCTGTCCTAGGTGCTTCAACCCGGTTTACCGCTGTCGGGTTACTGGTTCCTGCTCCTGGCGTGTTAAAGAGATTCATTGCTTCATAAACCGGTGGTAGACGAGACCGATGCCTCCTCCTCAACATGTCGTTCGAAGTGTTCTGATCCAGCATGAGCTGGTAATTTTCCAACCGAATCTGTTGTACCTGAGCATCCAAAGCGGCCCGCTCCTCAGCCATCCTCGTTTCCTCAGCCGCCATGTCTTCCTTCGCCTGAGCTATCTGATCTCACAGTTTCATGACCTCCAAATTATGCTGATCTCGATTATCCGGGGTAACCTCAGTGGTCAACAATGTATTCAAGGCGTCCAATAAACCGGGCATGACTTGAGCCAGCAGGTGAGGGAGTCCTGGATAAGGGGGTATCCGGACAGCCGGACTATATACTTTGCCCGGACTGATGGACTATGAAGATGCAAGATAGAAGACTTCATCCCATGTCCGGATGGGACTCTCCTTGGCATGGAAGGCAATCTTGGCGATTCGGATGTAGATCTCGTCCTCTATAAACCGACCATGTGTAACCCTAGCCCCCTCCGGTGTCTATATAAACCGGAGGGTTTAGTCCGTAGGACACATCAACAATCATACCATAGGCTAGCTTCTTGGGTTCAGCCTCTCTGATCTCATGGTAGATCAACTCTTGTAATACTCATATCATCAAGATCAATCAAGCAGGAAGTAGGGTATTACCTCCATCGAGAGGGCCCGAACCTGGGTAAACATCATGTCCCCAGTCTCCTGTTACCATTAGCCTTAGACGCACCATTCGGGACCCCCTACCCGAGATCCACCAGTTTTGACACCGACATTGGTGCTTTCATTGAGAGTTCCTCTGTGTCATCACGATAAGGCTTGATGGCTCGTCTCGTTGTCAAAGACAACATCACCGCCGGATGAGGCCTAGATTTAGGCCAAACTCTCCGGCTGGGCGGCTTCGTTATGACCGCCCGAACGGCTATTGTGCCGACAATGACTTCTCAGGTCATTAAAAATAGCCTCCACATTGATTCGGAATTTTCTGAATAGATGGATCCAATGGAGCTCTTCACCCTCAATGAGATCTTGGATCGCATCGCCGCCCTAGGCATCGCTATGGACTATGACCGGATCGGGCTTAAACCTGATCAAAGGGAGATTCACTCTCCACCGGTCACCCATGAGATAGCACTACTAGGGAAAAGCCTATACACGGAAATTTAGCAACAGCGTGTGTCAAAAAAGGGCGCTAGTGCTAGATAGCAGTAGTGATTGATGAAAAACCACGCTGCAGATACAATCTTAGCAGTAGCGCGTGTAGTGCCAAAAGCGCTACTACTAATATTCCCGTTGGTAGAATGATAGGATACGCAAAGCAGTAGCGGGCTTGGAAGAAGCGCGCTACCGCTAGGGCATAAGTCGTAGCGCGTTTCCTAGGAAGAGCGCTACTACTAATGGAAATAAAATAAGATGAAAAACAAATAGAAAAGAAAATGAAAATGAAAGAAATAGAAAAAGGAGAAAGGAAAAAAATAAAATGTAAAGCATAATAATTGAAAGAGCGAAAAAACGGAGGAAGGCATAGCAGTAGCGTGTGTTTGTAAGAGGCGCTATAGCTAACGTAGTTGCAGCGCGTGTCCTAGACCCCCTCTATAGAAACAGAAAAGAAAATTAAAAAATGGAAGAAAATTACATAGCTATAACAGCAGCGCGTTTTGTAAAAACCGCTATAGCTATCTTAGCTATAGCGCGTTTTACTAAACGCGCTACCGCTAAATTTTACTTAACCAAAAAACCGTTTCCCCCGGGCCACCACTTCTTCCCCAAATCCCTCGACCCACCCTGCGCCGCCGTCTGCCCGATTCGCCGTCGCCCCACTTCGCAGTCGTCTCCTGCCAACGTCGATGCCACAAGAGCCGTGCGCCGTCGACGCCACCGGAGCCGCCCCCAACGCCACGGAGCCGCGCGGCCTCATCAACGCCACCGGAGCCGCCGTCGATGCCACTGGATCCTCCCTCGCCACAACTGCCTCCCTCGCCGTCAGTGGAGACGCCCCTGCCTCCCTCGCCACCATCGGAGCCATCCTCTGTAAGCCCCCACCCCTCCTCTCTCTCTCATGCATAGGTTAGTTAGTTTAATTAGCTTAATTATCTAGGTTAGGGCAAAATTTTAGTTAGGGCTTTGACAGAGAAGTAGTTAGGTTAACTAGTTTAATTAGGTTAATTATCTAGGTTAGTGCAAAAATTAGTTAGGGCTTTGACTAGTACTAGTCAGGTTAACTAGTTTAATTAGGTTAATTAGTGCAAAAATTTATTTAGGGCTTTGACAGAGAACTAGCTGCGTTAACTAGTTTAATTAGGTTAATTATGTAGGTAAACTAGATTAACTAACTAGGTTAAATAGGTAGGTTAATTAGGTTCGTTGGATTAACAAGCTAGGTTAAGTAGGTTGGCTAGGTTAGAGGAAAATTTTATTTTAGAGCATTAGGTTAGAAGGGTTAGAGAAATGGAGTTCCTTTGAAATTTAATTGGGTTCTGTCCTAGGCAGAGAAGGGTTAGAGATAATAATGTGTGTTTGTGTGAGAGAGAGGAATAGCTAGATCAACATAATTTGGGTTTTGTCCTAGGCAGAGAAGTGTTTAGTGAAGGAAAAGAATTTAAGCAAATTTTATTTTAAATATGATCCCTTCCTAGACTTTTATTGGTGATTATATCTTTTCATTGAAGTGGTCATGTTATATCTTTTCATTGAAGTTCTTCGATTGTGCCCAAGTGGCTTTGTTGTTTCCGGGGAATGATGCTGAGTGGCCTGTGTTTTGGGGCAAATTTCAGGTTCACGATTTGTCCACTTTTTAGCAAAGGTCATGCCGAAATTTTCCGTGAATTTTGGCATGACTTGTGCTACAAACTAGGACATATCGAGTGCCCGGGATTTGCCGCACCAGGAAGGAGTCAACATTCCTGCAAAACAATAGTCCTTTTTTATGTCATTATTCATTTTATTAGGTCTAGAATTAATTGACTAGATTTAATCATAGGAAAATGGCTAGCAACGATGAAGGACAGGTTCTGGTGATTGCGACGATGTCTACCTGGCGGCAGACGAATATTTTGGCCTTACCGACGATCAACCGACGTTGTTGCTGGGCCCACCGGTGGCATCGGGCACTAAGAACGACACGCAGACCGATGCTGAGACTGAGACCGGCGCTGAGATTCATACCGGCATCGAGACCGGCGCTGAGACCGATGCTGCCTCGGGGAGCGGAGCCGGTGTAGAACCGAAAGCAAAGAGGCAACGGCTTCCTAACAAACTTAGGACTACTAGGCTGGTGGTCACAGAGGTGGACGACGGCATTTTTGAGCCAAAGGCGCCCGAGGAAGCTCGCTCGTGCTACGGCAATCAAATAGGATGCATCGTACGTACAACCGCCACCATCAACGATGAGAAACTACAGAAGATAGAAAATATGAGGAGCTCCCTCCTAAAGAACTTTCACCAGATATTCTTGTTCCCTGGCTGGAATGAGAAGGATTATGAAGATCCAGACGAGGACCCGGCAATGAAGAAGATAAACAAACACGCCATGACCAAGTTCAGCGACGCGTTGGCCTCCTGGAAAACTCGAGTGAAAGCAAGGATCATCGACAAGAAGGAACCCTACTCGGAGATTGTAAAGCATAATCCGACAATCACGGAAGACCAGTTTCAAATATTCAAGGAGGCTTGTGAGGCTAAAGCTACCAAAAACAAGTCTAAGTACATGAAGGGGCTTCAACAGAGGAACATTGGGAGCCACCACCTCGGAAGCCGTGGTTACGGCGGAAAGAGGTCCAAATGGGCCAAGGAGGACGCGGAAGCCGCGAGTCTGGGCATCCAAGACCCCTTGGTGGATTTCACCGTCCCGCCGGAGCGTGACGTCCTGAGGGCCCGGCACCATTGGGACCCAGTGAAGAAGGTTTACGAGACAACACCGGTCATTACGGAGTTCATGAGACTGCTGGTAATTTTAGTTTCTGAACAATCACTAGTAGAAAAGGGGGCAATGGTCCAGGCCGGGTCAGCCCATTAGTCCCGGTTCAATCCAGAACCGGGACCGATGGTGGTATTGGACCCGGTTCGTGAGCCCCGGGGGCCGGCCGGGCCACGTGGGCCATTAGTCCCGGTTCGGCTGGACCTATTGGTTCCGGTTAGTGGGACGAACCGGGACCAATGCGCCTCGCTCCTGGCCCACAACCATTGGTCCCGGTTGGTGTAATGAACCGGGACCAAAGGCTTACCTTTAGTCCCGGTTCGTGGCACGAACCGGGACCAATTAGTTTCCTATATCTACCTCTCGCCCGCGAGCAGAGCACTCCCAGTGCTCTGTTTTTCGTGGCCGACGAGGGGAGAGCTTTGTGGTGCTCTAGCTCACCTCCTATGCACACGAGGTGTTCGATGGAATGCCCGAGCCACACTACTTAAGCTTTCTCCTCTCCAAGCTCGACCTCCAAACTCCATTTTCCTCAATATTTGTCTAGGTTTAGCGGTCCGTCATGTCCCGTCCCCGTCTTCACCGTCGTCGATCGCCCGCGCCGATCTCGTCGCCGGCACCACCGTGGTGAGCCTCTTGTTCTTATCTTCTTTCTGAAAGGAAAAAAAATCTTACTTGTATATTTATATAGATACTTGTATAATTTTCTTACTTTTATTATTGCATCTTATATAGTGCGATGGTTTTGGTATCCGCCCCCGTCGGCCCTCGTCCTGTCTATGATTCAGATGTGGTATATATTATCTTTTCATAACTATTGGTTCATTTATTGTTTATGACAATTATGCCGACCAACGTGACATAGATTTTATTTATCTAGGAGGTTGTTGAACCGGAAATTCCAACCGACCCTATTGTCGAGAGGTTAAATTTAGTTGAAGAAGAAAATAATTTGTTGAAGGAAAAAATTAGAAAAATTGAGGTGGAGAAGATGATATTGGAGTTGCATGTTGCGGATGTCGTCGATGATCACAAGATCAAGATGGATGCAATGCGCTTGAAGATTAGAAAGATTAGAAAATATGCCATTCATACTGAGGCTTGGTATCATTATGCCGTTGGATCAGTTGTTACATTGGTTGCGATTATGACCGCATTTGTTTTCACATTGAAATGTTTTACATAGTTTCAGTGTATGGTTTAATTAATTTAGATGCTCTGCAGAGCTTTATGTTGTTAGATGAGAACTATGTATGTACTTTGGTTTTAATGTGATGATGAACTTCTATTAATTTGGTCACTTAATTATCTATTCATGATGTTCTGTAATGATTTTTGACACACTTAATTATATATAATGCACGCAGATGAACCGGCAATGGATGTACGGTTCAAGACACACCTCCAAGTACATTAAGGGCGTGCATGATTTTCTCGAAGTGGCTGAGGCAAACAAGCAGAATGGTTTTATGTGTTGTCCATGCCCTATATGTGGGAATACGAAGTCTTACTCTGACCGGAAAATCCTCCACACCCACCTGCTTTACAAGGGTTTCATGCCACACTATAATGTTTGGATGAGGCACGGAGAAATAGGGGTTATGATGGAAGACAGCGAAGAAGAAGAGTACGATGACAACTATGTGCCCCCTGAATACGGTGATGCTACTGAACATCAAGAGGAACCAGACGATGTGCACGATGATGCTGCAACGGGCGACGCTGCTGAAGATCAAGAGGAACCAGACGATGTGCCCGATGATGATGATCTCCGCCGGGTCATTGTCGATGCAAGGACGCAATGCGAAAGTCAAAAGGAGAAGCTGAAGTTCGATCGCATGTTAGAGGACCACAAAAAAGGGTTGTACCCCAATTGCGAAGATGGCAACACAAAGCTCGGTACCATACTGGAATTGCTGTAGTGGAAGGCAGAGAATGATGTGCCTGACAAAGGATTTGAGAAGCTACTGAAAATATTGAAGAAGAAGCTTCCAAAGGATAACGAATTGCCCGACAGTACATACGCAGCAAAGAAGGTCGTATGCCCTCTAGGATTGGAGGTGCAGAAGATACATGCATGCCCTAAAGACTGCATCCTCTTCCACGGTGCGTACAAGGATCTGAACGCATGCCCGGTATGCGGTGCATTACGGTATAAGATCAGACGAGATGACCCTGGTGATGCTGACGGCGAGCCCCCCAGGAAGAGGATTCCTACGAAGGTGATGTGGCATGCTCCTATAATACCATTGTTGAAACGTCTGTTCAAAAATGGAGAGCATGCCAAGTTGATGCGATGGCACAGTGAGGACCGTCAGAAAGACGGGAAGTTGAGAGCACCCGCTGACGGGTCGCAGTGGAGAAAAATTGAGAGAAAGTACTGGGATGAGTTTGCAAGTGAGCCAAGGAACGTATGGTTTGCTTTAAGCGCGGATGGCATTAATCCTTTCGGGGAGCAGAGCAGCAATCACAGCACCTGGCCCGTGACTCTATGTATGTATAACCTTCCTCCTTGGATGTGCATGAAGCGGAAGTTCATTATGATGCCAGTTCTCATCCAAGGCCCTAAGCAACCCGGCAACGACATTGATGTGTACCTAAGGCCATTAGTTGAAGTACTTTTACAGCTGTGGAATGGAAACGGTGTACGTACGTGGGATGAGCACAAACAGGAGGAATTTAACCTAAAGGCATTGTTGTTCGTGACCATCAACGATTGGCCCGCTCTCAGTAACCTTTCAGGATAGACAAACAAGGGATACCATGCATGCATGCACTGTTTACTTGACACCGATAGTATATACCTGGCAAGCTGCAGGAAGAATGTGTACCTTGGCCATCGTCGATTTCTTCCGACCAACCATCAATGTCGAAAGAAAGGCAAGCATTTCAAAGGTGAGGCAGATCACCGGAAGAAGCCCGCCATGCGTACCGGTGATCACGTACTTGCTATGGACAATGATTTACACGTAATCTTTGGAAAGGGTCCCGGCGCACTAGCTGTTCCGAGTGACGCTGGGGGACACGCACCCATGTGGAAGAAGAAATCTATATTTTGGGACCTACCCTACTGGAAAGACCTAGAGGTCCGCTCTTCGATCAATGTGATGCACGTGATGAAGAACCTTTGCGTGAATCTGCTAGGCTTCTTGGGTGTGTATGGGAAGACAAAAGATACAGCTGAGGCACGGGAGGACCTACAACGTTTGCACGAAAAAGACGGCATGCCTCCAAAGCAGTATGAAGGTCCTGCCAGCTATGCTCTTACCAAAGAAGAGAAGGAAATCTTCTTTGAATGCCTGCTTAGTATGAAGGTCCCGACTGTCTTCTCGTCTAATATAAAAGGAATAATAAATATGGCAGACAAAAAGTTTCAGAACCTAAAGTCTCATGACTGCCACATGATTATGACGCAACTGCTTCCGGTTGCATTGAGGGGGCTTCTATCGGAAAACGTCCGATTAGCTATTGTGAAGCTATGTGCATTCCTCAATGCAATCTCTCAGAAGGTGATCGATCCAGAAATCATACCAAGGCTAAGGAGTGATGTGGTGCAATGTCTTGTCAGTTTCGAGCTAGTGTTCCCACCATCCTTCTTCAATATCATGACGCACGTCCTAGTTCATCTAGTTGACGAGATTGTCACTCTGGGCCCCGTATTTCTACACAATATGTACCCCTTTGAGAGGTTCGTGGGAGTCCTAAAGAAATATGTCCGTAACTGCGCTAGGCCAGAAGGAAGCATCTCCATGGGACATCAAATAGAGGATGTCATCGGGTTTTGTGTTGACTTCATTCCTGTCCTTAAGAAGATAGGTCTCCCTAAATCACGGTATGAGGGGAGACTGACTGGAAAAGGCACGCTTGGAAGGGACTCAATAATATGCAGGGATGAATATTCTTTGACTGTATTGATTTGGAAAGGATACGAGATAAATGGGAATACATTTTACACGATTGACCAAGATCAAAAGAGCACCAACCAAAACAGCGGTGTCCGCTTTGATGTAACAACCGAGAGGGGAAAGGACACATATTATGGTTACATAGTGGACATATGGGAACTTGACTACGGAGTAGATTTTAAGGTCCCTTTGTTTAAGTGCAAATGGGTCAATCTGTCAGGAGGCGGGGTACAGGTAGACCCATAGTACGGAATGACAATAGTGGATCTGAAAAATCTTGGGTACACTGACGAACCGTTCGTCCTAGCCAATGATGTGGCACAGGTTATCTATGTGAAGGACATGTCTACCAGACCGAGAAAGAGAAAAGATAAGGAAGCGAATACATCATACGATGAGCCAAAGCGCCACATAGTTCTTTCAGAAAAAAGGGACATCGTGGGAGTGGAGGACAAGACAGACATGTCTGAAGATTATGAAAAGTTTCATGAAATTCCTCCCTTCAAAGTCAAGGCTGACCCCAGCATCCTGATAAACGATGAAGATTATCCATGGTTACGGCGCAATAAGCAAATGACACAAGCAAAGAAAAAGTGAAGACTTTCTCCCGCAACTATTATGATGATACCATGCCAACTTTGTAACTGACGAGTATGATACCATTGTCCGTTTTGTACATGCACATGATATGTGGGTCAATTTATGATACCATGCCAACTTTCAACTTTTTCATAGTTCATTTGAAATTATTTAATGTCTTATGGTTCGGCCCTCGTAATAATTAAAAATAGCAACAATAAGTATTTTGTTGTAAGTAGAAACAAAATAAAATAAATAAAGCAAGAAAGAAAACAAAAAAACAAAAAAAGTGTTTTCAAATTTGAAAACTAATGGCACTAACAGAAAGTTTATAATTTTCCTAAAACTAAAAGCAAAAAAAATTAAAAAATAAAGCAAAAAACAAAAGAAAATAAATAATGCAGAAAACAAAAGAAAAAAACAACAATAAGTATTTTGTTGTAAGTAGAAACAAAATAAAATAAATAAAGCAAGAAAGAAAACAAAAAAAAAAGTGTTTTCAAATTTGAAAACTAATGGCACTAACAGAAAGTTTATAATTTTCCTAAAACTAAAAGCAAAAACAATTAAAAAAATAAAGCAAAAAACAAAAGAAAATAAATAATGCAGAAAACAAAAGAAAAAAACAACAATAAGTATTTTGTTGTAAGTAGAAACAAAATAAAATAAATAAAGCAAGAAAGAAAATAAAAAAACAAAAAAAGTGTTTTCAAATTTGAAAACTAATGGCACTAACAGAAAGTTTATAATTTTCCTAAAACTAAAAGCAAAAACAATTAAAAAATAAAGCAAAAAACAAAAGAAAATAAATAATGCAGAAAACAAAAGAAAAACCAACAATAAGTATTTTGTTGTAAGTAGAAACAAAATAAAATAAATAAAGCAAGAAAGAAAACAAAAAAAACAAAAAACTATTTTCAAATTTGAAAACTAATGGCACTAACAGAAAGTTTATAATTTTCCTAAAACTAAAAGCAAAAACAATTAAAAAATAAAGCAAAAAACAAAAGAAAATAAATAATGCAGAAAAAAAGAAAAAAACTTGAAAAAAATAAATATAGTAACAATAAGTAAAGAAAACAAAAAAAATGCCTCCTACTGGGCCCCCAGGGCCTGAATACGACTAGAAACCCTACTATGGGCCAGGATTCAGGCCCGCAGTAGGCCTAGAAGGCCCATCAGGCAAAGCAATAGCAAGTAGGCCCAAAAGCCTGCGGTGGAGAGGAGCTCGATAGGGGTGCGGCAGTGGGGCTTATAAACCACTGCGCGCCCCTCTCGACTAGTGAGGTGGGACTAAACTTTGGCCCCGAGGCGGGCAGCACAGGGGCCTTTGGTCCCGGTTGGTGGCACCAACCGGGACTAAAGGGGGGCATTAGTCCCGGTTGGTGCCACCAACCGGGACCAAAGGCCGACGGTTCCCGCCCTTTGGGCTACCGAAAAAGAGGCCTTTGGTCCCGGTTGGTGGCACCAACCGGGACTAAAGGGGGGCATTAGTCCCGGTTGGAGTCACGAACCGGGACCAATGCCCTTGGTATATATACAGCACTTAGCAGTTTTCGCCAAAACCCATCTCTTTCTTCTCGCCCCGACGCCTCTGCTCCTCATCGCCGTCGCCGCCGAGCCCTGCCCCGACGCCGTCAGGCTGGTCCAGCTCGCCGTCGCCACCGCCGAGCCACTGCCCCGACACCGTCGCCGCACCCGCCGCCCCTGCCGGCCCCGACCCCGTCGCCGTCGCCGCGCGCGCCGCCCCTTCCCCGACCCCGTCGCTGTCGCCGCGCGCGCCTCCCCTTCCCCAACCCCGTCGCCGTCGCCCCGACCACACGCCGCCGCCTTCGGTCCGGCCGTCGGCGCCCTTTCCTCTTTTTTTTGTGCATTTTATGTATATGTTCTCTGTGTATATATGTATATGTTCTCTGTGTATATATGTTCATATATGCAAAAGTTAGATTTTAGAAAAACTTTATATATGCAAAAATTTATACATATATGTAAGTATATATGTATGTATAGATGTATATATGTATGTGGATACATGAGGGGGGTCGATATACCCCCTCTCCGATAGCATTTTTGTGCATTTTAGGTTAGTGTATATATATGTTGATGTATATATGCAAAAGATAGATTTTTAGAAAAAAATACTATTTTTCTGTTCATGATATGATGATTTTTTTTTCATATATGTATTATTTTTTTAAGTTGTTAGTAGATATCGATTTTAGGTTAGTGCATTTTAGGTTAGTGTAGAGGAGAAATTTAAAGTAAAATAAGGAAAAGGAAGAAAAGAGGAAGAAGGAAGAAGGAAGAAAGAAGAAGAAAAAGAATGAGAGGAAAAAGGAAAATAAGAAGATGAAGAAGAGGAGAGGAAGAAGAGGAGAAATAAATAAGAAGAGGAAAAAAGAAGAAAAAGAAGAGGAGAAGAAGAAAGGAATAGAGGAGAAGAAGAAAAAATAGAAAAAAAAATTCTATTTTTTCTTCTTCTCCTCTATTCCTTTCTTCTTCTCCTCTTTTTTTTTTCTTCCTTCTTCCTTCTTCCTCTTTTCTTCCTTTTCCTTAATTATTTTTCTTTCTCGTCATTGTCGCGTCGTTGTCAATATAACCCCCTCGAGATAACTTCGACATGAGGGGCGGTCGATATAAATACCCCCCCCCCTCGGCCCTCTCGCTCGACCAAAACTCTCGAGGACACCCAAACCCTAGAGAGAAAACGATGTTGGTCTCCTACCCCCTCCCGCCGCGCCCCTACCCAACAAATTAACTCTCTCGAAGCGTTGTTGTGTCGAGGCGACCCCAAACCCTAGAGAAGCAGCGTCAAGGCCACTAACATGATTCCTTATTGTTATTAGCTGGCTAGTTCTACGTTTGCCACTAGTTCCATCTGTACCATATATAAACATGTTGTAAATATTTGCAGAAACTATGGAGCACTGCCGAGACGAAGAAGCAGAAGCGATAATGAGGGACATAATCTCAAATGGAAGGGATGAAGTTGCATCATTTCTCCGTGACACCGTTGTTGGTCAGCTGGAGGAACAGGGTGAAGAAGAGGGCTATGTTCATGATGGCTTCGACCCATTAATGCCGGTACAAGAACAGGACTATGTTCATGATGGCTCCGGTGACACAATGGAGGAACAAGAAGGAGACCGTGCTGACTGCTCTGGTGACCGAACCGAGCCCGGCCAGGTATATATATATTAGTTAAGCCCGTACTGACTAGTTAATTGATGCTTCCATTGTTTTGGTATATGTACACATATTAATTACTCTCGTATTTCTTCCTTATAATTTCTAGCCCTCCGGATCGAGCACAACTTCGGTAAGGAGACGAGGCCCGAAGAAAAAGTTTGAGCTCGGCTGAAAAGTTTGAGATCATAGAAATCGCGCCCGACGGCGAACCGATTGAACCCATCCGGACAAGCAAGGCATTTTCTTCTCAGTGCGGGGTTCTTGTTAGGGAGAAAATCCCGATCAGCATCCAGCAATGGTATAAGCCTAAGGAGGAAGACCCTGAGGTGTCTTATGTCAATGATACGCAGAAAGAATATCTTTGGACTGAGCTGAAGGAAAATTTCACCCTACCGCCAGAGGAGGATCCGGAGAACCCAGTTAAAGAGGAATTAATCAAGTCTTGTGCTCTTAAGAAGATGGCAACCCTAATGAGGAGATGGAGGAAAGAGCTGAACCAGTTTGTCAAAAATAAAAAGACACCAGAATTCATCGGCAAATATGAGAAGATCAAAGATCACTGGCCCGCATTTGTGGCCCACAAGACATCGGAAAAGAGTAAGAAGATGTCGGAGACAAACAAGAAAAATGCTGCGAAGAAGACGCTTCACCATCGCACGGGTTCAGGTGGCTACCTGCAAGCCCGGCCTAAGTGGTCCAAGGCTGAGAATGATCTGCTTGAAAAAGGGATCGACCAGAGACAATGAGATGGCCAGACCATTGCCGGACTTGGTTCTTCGGGTCTGGCGGAACCTTGGACCCTGTAATAGGGTTTTGCCAGTGGACGGACGAGCAACTGGAAATACCAGTCAAGAACCTTCGACACTATATCGATGCAGCGCAGCGAGGGACGTTCCTTCCAAACAGGGAGAAGGACGAGCTCACAATGGCCCTTGGGAATCCTGAGCACCCTGGACAGACACGAGGCACGCCAGGCTCCATTCCGTGGAAGGTTGGTTTTCCGGACGCAGGGGGTTACAAAACCCACGAGAGGAGGAAGAAACTGGAGCAGGACCAACTGCAGGCGCTGCACGAAAGGGTAATGGGGCTAGAGGATCGAGAAGAGGAACGAGAAGCAGCAGATCGCAGCAAACGACCTGCCGAAGCTTCCCCCGAAGCTACCCCGCCATCTCAGCCGAGAAGCAGCGTGGCTTCCACCGAGCTGCTTCAGCCGGAGCATGTCCTGACGGCTCCTGCCAGCTATCCCGTGGATGGTATCACGGAGTCTCAAAATTGCCACATGATGGCGCGATGGATGACTTTGAAGGTCAAGGCGGCTGTTGGCCAAGTTTATCCTAGTGGACCCGGCACAACTTATCACTGCCAGCCGATTCCAAAAGGATATGCTAAGGTGATGGTGGATGAAATAACGGAGGGATTTGAGGACCTCGTGCTTGACCACCCTACCGATGAAGGGGAGACTAGGCTGGGTTCTGCTCTGAAGACTCCATGCCTATGGAAGAAGGAGCTCATCAACCTTTTGAACTGGATGCCTCCGCCTCCTCCTCCTCCTGCTTCGGCGAGTCAGGGCACTCCGCCTCCTCCACCGCCTCCTCCTCCGGCGAGTGACGATCAGGGCACGCGTGGCGGCACTCCGCCTCCTTCTCCGGCGCATGGCGGCACTCCGCCTCCTTCTCCGCCTGCGCCGGCGCTCCCGAGCAGCCAGCAGCATCCTCCTTCTCCGCCTCGCCAGCAAGGGCGGAAGAGACCCGCCGCCGCCCCGGCTGCTCCGACGCGTCGTACTCCTTCTCCTCCGCCTCGTAAGCAAGCACGAAAGAAGACAGACGCCACAGCCGCTCCGTCTGCTCCGGCGTCTAGCAGCACAACCAGAGGCGGGAGGCAATACAAATACGGTCCATCATCTCTCAAGCCTCTAGAGAAGTTACCGTACGAGAGGTCCGAGGAGGAAAACGATACGATTGTGCGGACCCACGTGAAGGAGTTCTTTGAAGGGGTGAAAGCAAAGAGACATCCACCTCCGGAGGAGAAGGTAGATCCGGTGAAAGCAAAGCGCACTCTCGACGCCCTGAGGAAACCACCAAAGTCTCCGCCGAGAACCAACTATGAGCGCATTACTGAACAAACATATCTCCAAGCCCAGCGGTCGGGAACTACTGTCAGTGCTAAAAGGTCAAAAGAACGAGCAAAGGGGAAAAAATTGCCCAGCTCGGCGAACAAGCACAGCAATCGTGCCCCCCGCTCAATGTGTCTAATGCTCCGGGGACGGTGGCCGGTTATGGCAATCTTGACGATTACCTGCCTGACGATGCACTTCCTGATTTCTTGGAGGTGGACGAACACAGATACGAGTACGGGAAGCCTCTCGTCAAAGATGAAAAATCTCTGACAACAATGATGCGAAGATTCCATAATTGGTACATGGAAACCTGCAGAGAGTCTGAGGGTAAGAATGCTTTGTATCTGCATATTAAAGAGGAGCACGATCTCGTTGCAAATGATCTGTTGACTGTTCCATTTGAGGAGTTCTTCGAGTTCTTCAATCAAAAGGCCCTCGATAAATTAATGGTCTTTTGCTACTGCCTGTAAGTACTATTTCTGTCATTAAGTCTCTATATATAGCTCGGCTCTTTCATTGCATGTATTTATAATTAATTATCCTCAATATATTATGCAGATTGAAGATCGTCGAGTGCAAAAAACAAGAAATTTATGATATTGGGTTCATTAACACAAATATCATAGATGTATTTCTGGTTGAAAAGAACGTCAAAGAGGCCGAGGACAACTTGCTACAATCGTTGATCAAAAATCAAAACAAAGATACCATACTCTTTCCTTACAACGGCCCGTGAGTGTTACTGTCGTGTGCATATTCGGTTTCCCTTATTACTCAAGCGAGCTTATAGTAATGTAATTGATGAGTTATGCATGCGTGCGCAGGTACCACTATATTCTTCTGGAGATTAAGCTTGAGCGTGGACTAGTAACCGTCTTAGACTCGAGACGGAAAGATCCCAAATCCTATGCGGACATCACTGAAATGCTCAGCAAGTAAGTTCAATCGATCATTATCGCACCATATCGGCAACTTTTTGTTCATTTCCTGATATCTCAAGTAATAATAATAATTTTCTTTGTCTTGCAGGGTTTGGAAACAGTTCACCGCAGAAGCTCCGGGACTGCCGAAGGAGCTGACATATAAATGGCCGAAAGTAAGTACTACTGGCTAGCTAGTTGCGCGCATCTCCCGTTGATTCTATAGCTATACTTTCATCAATGCCATTTATAATGCTTCATTATCAGTTTGATTGACCTCTATTTCTCGTAAAGTGCTTGTGGCAGGAGGAAGGGAATGATTTCTGTGGATACTACGTGTGCGAGTTCATCCACACCGCGACTTTGAAAAACAAGCGGGGCTACTCTCAAAGACAATATGAAGTGCGTAAGCAATAATATTCACAATTTCATTTTATTACACCATCATTTCTGTTGAGTTTCATTCATATATATGTATTAATTAACCCCCTTCTTCAAATTAGACGTGGCAGATGCGGAATGAACTCCTAGAACCAGATCGCATGAAAGCAATTCAAGAGGAATTGGCGGGATTCTTTCTTGACCACGTCATCAATAAAGCCGGAGAATACCATGTGGAAATTGATTTCAAATGCTAGGGGTTTGTAATTAAGAGATCTTATACATATTGTACATGTATGTAGCCAGTAGCGTCGGATACATGATACGAAAACTTGTTGTTCGACCAATCTCTCGGAGAAGGAGAGGTCGATCGATCACTTCTCTCGGTATGCATGACGAACTTCTGTACTGAATGGTTCTCTCGATCACTTATGTATATATAGTACGTAGCGTCGACCAAGCACGGACATAAGAGAGGACACTTCTCTCTATTAATTAGCTAGCTAACACAATATATGAAACACCTAAATTAACCCCCCAAAACCCCCAACCTCCCCTCCTTTCAAAAAAAACAAAAACCCCAGCCACTGGAATGCTGACGCGTGGATGCCTTTTGGTCCCGGTTGGAGCCACCAACCGGGACCAATGGCCCCCTGACTGGGCTCGGCGCACAGGGCCACGTGGAGGCACATTGGTCCCGGTTCTAGTTTGAACCGGGACTAATGGGTGGAGGTATTAGTAACAGCCCATTAGTCCCGGTTCATGAACCGGGACTAAAGGCCCTTACGAACCGGGACTATTAGGTGTTTTTCTACTAGTGAATTCGACTGCACACGTTAGTCATATTTGTAAATGATCCTTGTGCCTTTTGCAGAGAGAGCAGCACCGGATTGCGGCCGAAAGCGACTCGCCGTCTGAGGCATTGGCGAGGCCCAAGTGGGACACTCCATTCAACCGGGCGTTGAACATATTGAAACGACAACCGGTGGATACTCGACCGTCGTATGGACGCGTGCACGGTGTCGGAGACGGCGCCACGTGGAAGAAGTACTACCGTGAGACCACGAAGGAGAGAAAGGAAAGACGGAGGTTAACTAAAGAAAACATCGACAAGAAGGTTGAGATTGCGGTTGAGAAGAAATCATCTCAGACAGTTGCAACAGCGGTAGCTGCCGCAAAACAGGCGGTTGCAGATTTGTCTACTTCCTTGGTGACGGGCGTTATCACTTGGACAAGGAAAAATCCAAAAAAATGCGGAGGACTTTCCCCTTGCTGACTTCTTGGGAGCACCTGCTCCCGCACCGGCTCTCCACCTGCTCCCGCACCGGACGTGCTCGGCGGTGCTTCGTCTTTGGCTGAGCTCGACGCCCTCACGGTATCTGTCACACCGGCCCCCTTCAATATAAATGTATAATCTCCCGTTTTCGTTGCCTTTCGGATATCTCACGTCGCAGACTTTTCTTTGCAGGCCGACGAAACCCCGTGCACCATATTGTACACCATTGGCGACCAGAAGGTGGTCGTGGGGAAGGCGACGATAATGAAGCCGAAGGAACCATTGTTCCACAGCCGGCCGATCCCCCCGAACGTCTTCAAGGTTTCCATGGCCAGTGTCGAACCGGGCCACGAGAATTTGCCTCCTCCAACACTACTGGTGGATGACGAGGAGACACCGCGGCGGCTTGGTGATTGTTGCAATGGGTGGGTCCTGTTGTGGCCAAAGAGTCTGCTTCGTCTGGAGGCGGCCGGGAGCACACCCACGAGCACGCAGCCTCAGCAAGGTATGAACATCAACACCCCACCTACCCAATTAGCGTCGGGTGTTGGGTTGGGTGATAGCAGACGGGGTAAGGAGGAGGCTCCATTAGTCGCTGATGACGTCGCCATGGATGAGGATGAGGATGACGATGGCGCTGAACAGTATGTCTATACTGGCGCCTCCTCGGGGTTTGAGCGTCATGAGTCGGTGCCTGAATTACCGTCTCAACGTGTTATTGACGACCTTCCGGTAGTAAAGAAGTCTAGGAAGAGAGTGAGGAAAGGCAAAAAAGCTGATTCTATGATCCAGCCGCCTCAGCAGCCTCGGCTTCAGGACCGTATAGATATCCCCGATGCGGATAAATGGCATATCCCCGGTCAACCAATCCTGCCTGCAACAGCGGGCCAGATTCGGCGATCTAAGGAGACTTCATGATGATGTGGTGCGGGTAGAGAAATGCCTCATCGCCTCGAAAGATCCAGGATACCCACTCTACGTGGTTAACGTTCCGCGGCAAATGTCGTCCGTCGACAGATTCCCTACGGATAAGTTCTTCCTCCGATTCGACTACATATTCGACATGTTTCACGTGAAGAAGCTGGATTTTACGTTTGTCCGCCTTTATGCCTTGCACATGAACTACATCATTGGGGTTGAGCAGATACGTCATATCTGTGTCGCTGACCCGTACTACATGCACGAGAGCTTCTTGGGAGTCTGTGCAGAGCAGCGTGAATACGCGATGGATTACATCGTCAGTTTCATGCTCGCCAATAAGGACAAGGAGGCGATTCTCGTGCCTTATCATCCCGTGTAAGTCATCCGCGCTGCTATCCTTCTTTCGATTTCAATAATTCATTTGCACGGTGGAGGCTAATTAATTTGAGGTGTACTTATTTTGTGCAGCGGCGGGCGCGCCGTCCTCATCATCCTCTACCCCCGAATCTCCCACGCTCTTTACTTGGACTCGTCGAAGAACATTCACAAAAAGGATTACACCCACATCAAAGATGTTCTCGACGGTGCTATGTTTTACTACCAAGCAAGGGGTGGAGAGGTTAGGGACAAGAAGAGAAGGGGCGGCAGGGCCGCCTTCAGCCATAAGACCGACTTCTGCTGCATCCAGCAACCGAGCGATTCTCTTAATGATGGATTCTATGTCCTACACCACATGCTGGAGTACAGACGGGATCACTAGAACCTTCACATGTAACCTAGATCTGGCGATGCCCATATTCTGCAATGGGCAAAGGACATAGGAGATATCGAGGATCATCGACTTCGAGCTGAGTTCTATAACATCCAGCGCGAACTTGCCCAAATCATCATGAAAGAGGTCGTCGGAAAAACAGGGATGTTCTACAGAGGACAAATGTCGCGGGAAGACGTCCGAACAAGCATAGCCTCTCAGCGTCTCGACATGAAGCCTTTCACTAAGCTCGGGGACTATCTCCCTGACCTCGATGGATGGCACGGCATGTTGGAGTGATTGTCGATATATGACAATGTGTCTGTTTAGTCCATACTTTCTGTATGACAAAACTTTGAGTTATGCGCAGTGAAACTTTATTTGTGATGTAATTAAACCGTCCTCCTCCTCGACTAGCGAAGATCACTCTAGTTAGGGCATTTTGGTTACGATGAACTTTGTTATTTATGCTTATGATATGTTGTTTATATTTTTGTTAAGTCTGTCTCTTTCTGTTGCTCAACTATATATGTTGCATATCATCTACTCATGTGATGATGCAGGTGCATAGATCATCGATGGCGAAGAAGTGCTACGCCAGGAGTATATATACAATGAGTTGCCAGAGTGTCAGGCCCAGGTGTTGCCGGTTTCCGGTTTCCGAGCGACAGGCAGTAGTTAGTTTAGGTTCACGCTAATGGAGAGAGGGATACGAACTCATGTACTCAAAGTGATAGCTCTTTTCGCGTATACCATTGTTTAGATGGATGACGATGTATTTGCAAGTAATCAAGGACTTGTATCACTATTTTCGAGATGATGACGAGAGACCACTTTGTGTTGGATGATGATTATGATGAGACTATTTGTATGTATATGCTATGATTATATTCGTGGTCTCGCAAGCATTTGTATGTGTATCATGATGAAATTTCTATGTGCTAAAGATTCTTCTATAAAGCCTGTTCAAATACAAAACAAATATGCCCAAAAAACAAAAAACCTGTTAAATTAGCAGTAGCGAGTGTATAGAAGTTAGCAGCAGCGCCTCTATAGCAGTAGCGCGTTGCTGCAAAGGGCGCTAGAGCTACTAGCAGTAGCGTGCTCCCAGTAACCGCGCTGCAGCTACACTTGTGTAGCAGTAGCGCCGGTGGCAACGCGCTACTGCTATACGTTAGCTGTAGTGCCTTATTAGTAGCGCCCCACCCCGTGCTACTGATACACCTAAAACCCGCGCTGCTGCTAGCCTTTTCCCTAGTAGTGTAGCGGTAGTGGAAGAGCATCATCCTAATTCTCCATCCACTTTGAGGACGAACTATGTACGGATTTCCGAGCTCTTCGAGTCGGACACCCGCTCGCGGGAGGACATGACCCCAGTCCTGGACTCAGGATCGGGGGGCGGCCCGAAGAAGTTGGGCAATGCCCCAGAACCCAAGCCGTCAAGCTCGGAAGCTTCTTTGCCCCTGGGTACCAGATCGGATCGGGATTCGGACCCAAATCCGTGCACCCACCCAGATTTATCCAATCTTTCCCATATCAGACAAGAGCCCCAAGAAACAATACATCACTACTCGGCCAGATTCCTCCTTGTGATAAACAGGGTCAAGGACTGTCGCAAGGTAGATGCAATCTCCCTCTTTTGCAAAAATTGCACGGACAAAGGGATTCTCGATGCTATAAGCCGCCGTGACATAGTACACTTCGCTGACTTAGCAGCCATAGTGCAAAAGTATTGCGCGATGGAAAGCGCCTGGAAAACCCAAACAAGTTTCTGGAATAGTTCGGCTCTAGCCAAATCCCCTGTCCGAACTAAATGGGTAAACTCTTGTAAGTCACCGATTCAAGTACCAAAAAAATAAAACCCACCGCAAGGCGCGGAACCGTATTGGAAGAATGGCTAAACAGGCCATGCAAGATTCATAGCACACCGGATACTATGCCAACGCTTAGCCTTAGAGCATATTGGATACTCCGGCAGGTGGCAAAGAGCGGTGAAGATTTCCTCATAAAACATCCCACCGGAGACAACAATACGGTATTTACAGTCTTCGAGACTTTCGCCTCAAATAATAGGCGAAAGCGAGCTCAGCGCAGCCTCGCAGAAGTTTGCCAAGTGGCAACAATAAACCCATGGAACGACACGACTATAACCTACAATGCCAGTGACGAACCCCAATTCCGGACAGTCCGAGCACCAGCCGCTTTGGTCCTGAGCCCAATCGTGGATGGCTTCAGGCTCACTAAAGTGCTCATGGACGGCGGAAGCGGACTAAACCTCATCTATGAGGAAACCCTCAACAAGTTGGAAATTGACAAGAGCCGCATTGAATGGAGCAGCACTACCTTCAGGGGAATCATCCCTAGTCAAGAGGCACAATGCGCGGGAAAAATCACACTGGATGTGATATTCGGCACGCAGGAGAATTATAGGTATGAAGAAATTACATTCCAAGTAGCCCCATTCAGCAGTGGATACCACGCCCTCTTAGGGCGGGACGCATTCACGAGTTTTCAGCCATACCCCATTACGGGTACATGAAGCTCAAAATGTCCGGGCCCAACGGAATCATCACTCTAGCTAGTGATCCGGACGTTGCACTCCGCGTCGAAAATAAAACTGCCGCCCTCGCCCTGGAGGCATTATCAGAAGCCCTCGCAGACGAAGAACTGACAACACTATGAGCAACAGTGGACAGAGACGACGTGATACTCGACAAGCGACCTAAATCCACCTCCTTCAAGCCAGCGGACGAGATAGTCAAATTCCAGGTCCACTCAACGGACCCTTCAAAGACAGCTTCCATAGGGACACAGCTGAACCCCACAATAGACGCCGCACTGCGAGACTTCCTGCGTGAAAACTGGGATATTTTCGCCTGGCATCCTTCAGACATGCCGGGCATCCTGCGCAGGCTGGCCGAACACAGCCTACTAAAAGGATACAAGCCAGTCAAGCAGACTCTTAGGCGCTTCTCAGAGCCTAAGCGACAAGCCAGGGGAGAAGAGCTAGCCAAGCTACTCGAAGCCGGATTCATCAGAGACATCAAACATTCGGATTGGCTAGCAAACCTGGTAATGGTACTAAAAAGGACAAATCATGGCGCTTACGTGTCGATTTCAAAGACCTCAATAAAGCTTGCCCTAAGGATCCCTTCCCCCTCCCCTGCATTGATCAGATAGTCGATGCCACCGTAGGACACGATTCACTGTGTTTCCTCGATGCATACTCCGGATACCATCAAATAAAGATGGCGGAGTCCGACCAGGCTGCAACAGCCTTCATCACCCCGTACGGCCCCTTCTGTTTCAAAACCATGCCCTTCGGGCAAAAAAAACGCCGGCGCAACCTATCAACACATGATTCAGACATGTTTGGAAAAACAAATCGGCAATACAGTACAGGCCTACGTAGACGACGTGGTCATCTAAACAAGACACGTCGAAACCTTAATAGACGACTTGAGGCTTATGTTTGATAATCTTCGAACATAAGACATCAACCTCAACCCGGAGAAGTGTGTCTTCAGAGTACCCTCCGGAAAATTGCTCAGCTTCATCATTTCCAATAGAGGAATCGAAGCCAATCCGGCAAAAATCCGAGCTCTGTCACAGTTGGCTATCCCAACAGACCTCAAGCAGATCCAGAAACTAACTGGATGTGTGGATTCCTTGAGCCGCTTTATCTCCCGCTTAGGAGAAAAGGCACTACCCTTGTATCGCCTTCTTCGACGCACCAAACACTTCGAGTGGACTGATGCGGCCACGGCCGGACTGGAAGTAATAAAGGCACTCTTGGCCACCAACCCAGTCCTGATCACGCCAAATATTGGCGAACCCATGCTATTATACACAGCCGCAACAAACCAAGTTGTGAGCGCAGTGCTCGTCTTCGAACGAGAGGCAGACGGACACAAGTTCCCGCTCCAAAAGCCGGAATACTACGTGTCCACTGTCCTCGCTCCATGTAAATCTCGGTACCCACACTATCAAAAGATAGTGTATACGGTCTTCATGGCATCCCAGAAACTACGACACTACTTTCAAGAGTGTTCGATCACGGTGGCCTCCGAAGTTCCACTCAATGACATAATAAATAACCACGACGCAACAGGCCGAATTGCTAAATGGGCTATTGAGCTCCTTCCGTTCGACATAACATACAAACCACAACGGGCCATTAAGTCGCAAGTACTGGCTGACTTCGTCGTCGAATGGATAGAAGTTGAACTCCCTAAAGAGTACGACGCGTACTCAAATTGGATCATGTATTTCGACGGCTCCAAAATGCTGGCTGGATTAGGAGTGGATGTCGTCCTGACATCCCCCACCGGAGACACGGTACAATACATCCTCCAAATATTATTCACAGACTCCAACAATGCAGCCGAATACGAGATTCTGTTGCATGGTCTTTGGATGGCAGTCTCCATGGGCATTCAACGCCTCGAAGTGTGCAGGGACTCGAACCTCGCAATATCTCAGGTAAACGGAGACTTTGACGCCAAGGATCCGAAAATGGCGGCCTATCGCAATGTCATCCTCAAAATGTCAGCTCGGTTCGACGGGCTCGAATTCCACCATGTGGCTAGAGAAAATAACCAAGCGGCCGATATCCTCGCCCGCATCGACGCTAGATGCAACCCCGTACCACCTAACATCTTCTTAGAAAGGTTGTTCAAACCGTCCGTGGCATGGGAAGGGGAGTCCGGCACCATTAGTCCGGCTCCGAACACAACCCCAACTTCTGAACCTTCTGACGTAATCGGAGGCTCTGCCACCGAAATAATATCTTCGGCCCACGAAATAATGGTTGTCATCGCCCCATGGACCGAGCCCTTCTTGGCCTACCTTAATAGGCAGGAGCTCCCCGAGGACCAAAATGAGGCACGCTGCATCGTGCAATGTTCTAAAGCCTACAAAGTCCATGAAGGAGAACTCTACAAGAAGAGCGCCACCGGAGTGCTCCAACGATGCATCTCCGAGGAGGAAGGGCGGCAGCTCTTAGCCAAAATCCATTCCGTACTAGGTGGGTACCACGGGCAGCCCGAGCTCTCGTAAGAAAGGCCTTTCAGACAGGATTCTACTGGCCGACAGCCCGGGCGGACGCGCAGGACCTTGTCCAACATTGTGTCGGTTGTCAACTATTTGCCAATCAGAGCCATATGCCCCCTACCGCTCTCCAAACGATCCCCATAACTTGGCCCTTTGTGGTCTGGGGGCTGGATATGGTGGGACCCCTCAAAGGGGGAAGTCATAAGAAAAAATACTTATTGGTCATGATGGACAAGTTCACCAAATGGATAGAAGCCAAACCAGTTAAAACGGCCGAATCCAAACCAGTGATAGAATTCATATCGGAGGTTGTACACCATTACGGTGTCCCCCACAGTATCATCACCGACAACGGCTCGAATTTTATAGCCGAGGAAGTGAAAGCCTGGTGTAGCAAAATGGGCATTAAGCTCGACTACGCCTCTGTCTATCACCCCCAAACAAACGGTCAGGTCGAACACGCAAATGGTCTTATTATGAGCGGCATCAAACCCAGACTAGTGCGATCCTTGAAGGAATCAGACACGCATTGGGTCGAGGAACTCGACTCCATACTCTGGGGGCTGCGGACCATGCTGAATCGTACCACCGGATACACACCATTTTTTATGGTGTATGGCGCAGAAGCAGTGCTGCCCTGCGATATAATTCATGACTCACCTCGCGTGCGCATGTATGAAGAGAAGGAAGCCGAGCTAGATCAGCAGGACAACTTAGATGCTTTGGAGGAGGAGCGTGATGTCGCTAAAGCCCATTCCGCATTCTATCAGCAACAGGCTCGAAGGTATCAAAGCAGAGAAGTACGGGCTAAAACTTATAACATTGGCGAACTCATTCTACGCCTACCTGAGAAGAAGAAGGACAAGCTAAAACCCAAGTGGGAGGGTCCCTTCATCATTGATAAAGTTCTCACCGGAGGAGCGTACAGTCTGCGCAACACCTCTGATAACAGACTCGAGCCGAACCCATGGAACGCGGCCAGACTCCGGAGATTCTACGCCTAGCACCGAACCCAGTGTTCATCTCCTCATCTCCGCCTCTTCGATTATGTTCCTTTTCCTCCTTTCTCGCCCCTTTTTCCTTTTTTTAAATACATATAGCCTTAAAAACTGCACGGATGCCCTGAGCACTCCGGTCGCATTATGTGCGCACACTATACTTGGGGGCTCCTATTCGGAAGCTATATATATAATTACTTTAATGGCTTCTTGCGAAGCCACATATGCATTTTTCTTTCCATATGTGCCTTTTCTTCACCATTATATGCATCGATATGACTTAAGTTTTGGCCATGCTGGGTTGCATGGCTCTCTACGTTCCCGTTAATTCGGCTAGGGCATAAGGGGAGCACCTCTGCGATTGTTACTGCCGGTTGAGCCAGATGTGTACCTCAGACTGGGTGAAGCCGAAAGCTAGTGTTCTTAAGGGAATATTCGGTCGGTGAACAAAATATGTTCTCGTTCCTAACAACGAAAATACCCAGATGTTTTGTTTCCTGCGCTTTTGCTCGCAGTTCGGACATGCACATCGATGCATGCGTACCCAGAGAAAGGAACCCCTAATGGAACTATTCTCTCTGGAAGATGTTTCTTACTATCCATGTAATATAACATAACTAGTTGGGTACTTGTCTGTTTAAGCACTTATGACCCCTACGCCTGGTTTCCACGCATGCTCCATTTTTTCATAACTTCGTGGGTATTCGGATACACCCCGGACTGTCGGATCCGGGGGCTGAAGCGAAAAGGTCCGCCATGACAAATGATTTTCAATCCGGCTAGAGAGTACACGAGCCCATTCAAAATTACATAATCATACTGACTGGCTGTACTCTTCCTCTATACCATCCAACAGGCTGTCTAACTTACAATCCTGCTGGGAATACTTCGCAGCTAATGCTACTTGATCATATACCAAACTAATGGGTATCTTTTGTCCATCTGGCCCAGCCGGTCCGACTTCGGCCATATGGTTTGGGTCAGCCTTGGCGTATCGCGTCTTCACCATGGCCCACGCTTCTCTCGCACCTTGACGGCAGGCTGATATCTTCCATAATCGGAAGCGCCGCCGTGCTCCTTTGAGCATCTCTACAAGTTCGCCCATGCCTCCGAGCAGGGAAGCGGACGGCCACGAAGACTTGGCAATACCCTGCATCACCTGCCGAGCTCGTTCGTGCAATTGTGAAAGCTCTTGCAGCATATCGTTTGCGGAGCCGGGCATCTCTTCTTCAGGGTGCCCCGTCATCATACCTGCAGACATAACTCTGTCAATATGCCTCCTTGCCGAACTATGCCACAGTTCGTTCAAGCACTTACTATAAATGCCGCATCGAAGCCTCCGGTTCTCCTTCACGGAGTCCGCGAGCTGAGCCCGAACATCTTTCAATTTGACGCTCAGTTGGAGATTAGCATCTTGCAGCTTATTCTTCGCCTGAATAGCCTGCGTCAGCAAACGCTCGCCCGCCTTCATTTGACTTTGAAGATGCAGCTCATTACCTCCCACATCCTCCGGATTTCCTCCGGGATTATCTGCCGAATATTTCGTCAGATTTATACACCATGTCGAACACACAAACTGGTAGAAAAATCATTACTAGAAGAAATCTTTTGGGATCCCTCTTGTTCGGCTATGTTAGCCTTCATTTGAGCCTTACACTCCTCCATCTCTTGAGACAACTGGGCGTTCTTCTCTACAAGAACCTATGCATTTAATGATCCTTAAATTAGTTGTACCAATTGTTTCAAGTCTCACGGGCTACTACTACACATACTTTTTAAAATTCTCTTACCCGTATATCCTTCACATACTGGTCCGTTGCTCTGGCAAGTCCATCTTGAGCAGCGTGGATATAGGTGTGTCCGGAATTGAAGGCGTTGAACGCCTCTTCGGAAAAAATACCACCGCGGAGTATGGCCCGTCGGCGCCGGTGATTCATGGCGCTCTCCACTTCTGAATTTGTGGCGGAAAGCATATCCGTATCCTCCGCAAGAGGACAGTTTAGCACTGTCCCCACATCAGCCTCTGCTTGGGAATCCGGTCCAGGAATCCGGCTGCTGGAGGCATGGCCGGTAGGATCCCCGGACACAGTCCGGCGTTTCCTGATAGGATGTAACTAAACCTGCCACATCTCTACAAATCAACTAAACAAATCACGGGGCAAGTTCAATGAGTACCTCTGCGCCTGTGTACTGCTCCTGACCGCCTTCCTTTTAAGCCTACTTTGTCTAGGCGCCTCTTGCTGAGATGCCCTTGCGGGTTCCGCATGGCGTCCCGACCACCGTTTATGTAGAAACACGGCGTATGATCATAAGGTACGACAAAACTAAGGAATCCTTTCGGAAGGTTAAAGCCCCGACATTACTTACATGCGACACGGGAAGCAGTCCGGGATAATCCACGATGATGGCCACTAAAGAGCCGCCACTGCTTGCCTGATAAAAATTCCCGTCGACGAATTCCATGGATATGTCCGGATCTTCTTCAAGTCCGGGGTCGAGAGCTCGGCCGGGATCCTCTGGCTGCGGAGAGGGGCTGTTGAACTCTTTCACAGCCTTTCTTAGTTCCTGTTTTTTAAACAGCAAGGTAAATAATTGTGGTCAAGAAGGTAAGAACGAGTAGAGTCGAATAACAAATAACAATTTACCCAGCTTCGGGGGTTGTACATGGCAAATCCATCCTGCGGTTTAATGCGGAGGAACTCCTCTTCTTCTCCCTTGTACAATTCAGATAGTATCCTCGCCAAAGATGTGGCGGAGTCTGGACCTTTGCGACCGCAGCGGGAGGCATCGTCTTATCCATTGAAGTGCCACATGGGTTTCCCTTAGATTGAAGTGGTTGCACTCCCCTTATAATACATATTGACATGACTTCAATTATTGTCAATCCTGATTACACCAGGGTTTGTATCCGGCTCATCAGATAGAAGACTTCCATGTATTCCTCCTCCTGGGGGCTCCGAGGGCGCCAGCTTTGGCGTTTCTTCAGCGGAGTATTGGTGAACTCAGGAAGGCCCGTCCGGACTTGGTCCGGAAGGGGAACGTCATCAACATAAAACCACTCCGAGGGCCAGTCTTCGGACGCCTTCTTTGGAGTACCGGACAGGTATCCGGTCTGGGCGATGCGCCATATTTCGGCTCCGCCCACTTGATATATAGATCCCTCCTGGTTGCGTGGGACGAGGCAAAATAACCTCTTCCATAGCTCGAAATGAGTTTCGCAGCCCAGAAACAGCTCGCAGAGGGCAACGTAGCCCGCAATATGCAGTATGGAGGCGGGGGTAAGATTATGCAACTGCAGACCGTAAAACTCCAGGAGCCCGTGGAGGAATGGGTGGATTGGAAACCCGACGCCTCTTAGCAGATACAAGACAAGGCATACCCGCTCCCCCAGAGAAGGGTTGGGGAATCTCTCCGCTTGCTCCCCGCCATTATAGGTGGCTAGTCCGGATCGCACAGGGACCATGTATGTGGGCGGAAGAAACCCTTTGGTCTGCAGCTCTATTAGGCGGTTGTGAGGGATGGAACACTTTTCCCAGTCCCCTGGCTTCGAGCTGGGGGAGCGGCGAGCAGGGCTGCGGCGACCGGTCATGATGGGGTGGCCTCTTTTGTGCGTGCTCTGTGGAATGCTTGCTTGAGGGAAGATGGTGTGATTTGGATCTGAAGACCCCCGTCTCCTCAAATAGACGGTTCATCTACGGGATTAGGGTGTCAAATGCAAAAATAGCCCGGCCCCTCGCCTTCGATCGACACGTGGAGGTGGCCATTATTGAAGCACAGAAGCCGAGGAGTACAACCTTAGTGGGAGGCCGGACGCTATTCGCCACGACGGGTGCACCGGATTTGGAGTAGAACCCACCTTGCAATGTCGAAAACAATCTGCGTGCTCGACTCATCGTCATTGAAGCCTGGCTCGGGGGCTACTGAGGGAGTCCTGGATAAGGGGGTATCCGAACAGCCGGACTATATACTTTGCCCGGACTGATGGACTATGAAGATGCAAGATAGAAGACTTTGTCCCATGTCCGGATGGGACTCTCCTTGGCGTGGAAGGCAAGCTTGGCGATTCAGATGTAGATCTCCTCCTCTGTAAACCGACCCTGTGTAACCCTAGCCCCCTTCCGTGTCTATATAAACCGGAGGGTTTAGTCTGTAGGACACATCAACAATCATACCATAGGCTAGCTTCTAGGGTTTAGCCTCTCTAATCTCATGGTAGATCAACTCTTGTAATACTCATATCATCAAGATCAATCAAGCAGGAAGTAGGGTATTACCTCCATCGAGAGGGCCCGAACCTGGGTAAACATCGTGTCCCCAGTCTCATGTTACCATTAGCCTTAGACGCACAGTTCGGGACCCCCTACCCGAGATCCGCCGGTTTTGACACCGACAGCGGGCGCGCAGGGCCTCCTGCCCCGGCTGCCGATCTGGAAATCATCGCCGCCGCAGCTGAGGAGTGTTGCATGGGCTGCGTACCGGCCATGAAGATCGCAACCCGGTTTGGCGGTTCACGGGGGTCCGGGATATAGTCGCCATCGGAACAGCCCCCGAACCGGCCATCTGGCAGTTGGTACAATGACTCGGTCTCACCGGTCGATGACTCGCCATCTGAATAGATAACCATCTCACCGTCGGATACCGATTCAGATTCTGCACCATTGATGAATCCTACAAAAGCACGCTTCATGGAGGGTTGAACTCGGGCGGGGCTTGCACGCTGAGCCGTCTCGATGAGGTCGGCACAGATGTCTGGCTCAGGGCCCGGTTCGACGATCTTGCCAATGAAGACATGAATTCCTCTAAAGGGGACCTGGTACCCGTACTCGATTGAGCCGGCGTCGGGGCCCCAGCCTGCGTCGTCGATTAGAGCTTGCCGCGACGATTGTTGGTCATCCAGCCCACTGCGTATCCCTTGAGTCCTTCAAAATTGCCCTCTAAGAACTTGAAACCATTGTGCGACAGCCCCATGGTGGGCGCCAACTGTCATGGAATTGTCACGTCAGATGTCCTAGTGTGAGGACTTAGTCGTGGAGCCATTGCAACGAGATTAGGTTAAAGGGGTTAAACCGGACAAAGGACATGGGGAGTTTATACTGGTTCGGCCCCTTGTGGTGAAGGTAAAAGCCTATGATCCAGTTGTAGTGGAATTGATGGGGTTTCGATGACCAAGGAGCGAAACCGCTTTGCTTGGCTCTCGAGTTGTTGTTTCTTGTCCTTGAACCGCCGTCGGGTCGTCCCTTTATATACACAGGTTGACGCCCGGCAGTTTACAGAATCCCGGCCGGCTCATACACGTGTCCGGCTCGGTTTCTACCCTTTCCTACCTTACAACACAAGTTACACGGTATATGGCGGTTTATGTCTATGGGCCCTAACCCGCCTTTGGGCCCTGGGCCTTTAAATATTTATAGTAAAGCGCCATACTCCTTGTCTTCATGGGCTTCAATATGGATAACTCATTACGGGTATAACCCGGCCCCACCTGGGCGGTTTATACTCAGCAGTTATATCCCCAACAGTAAAGATAAAATAAAATGGATGCTGACAAGTGATAAAAATTGCACTATCATATCTTTACATATAGAACTGATTAAATCTGACTGCAATGTTCCTCAAAACTTCTTATGGAGGTCAAAGTCCCAACTAAGACTAAAGTTCTCTGAATTGTGGCTAAAAAAACATTCTCACCGAAGATAATCTCTTAAGAAGAGGATGGGTTGGTACTAAAATGTGTATATTTTGTGGTAGAGATGAAACAGTTGATTATCTATTCTTCTAATGCTATGTTGCTAGTTTTGTCTAGAGCCTACTAAAATGTGCTTTTATCCTTAACTCCACTCCAAATGCACTTAATGACTTCTTTGAGACTGATTAGAAGTTTCCCAAAGAATGATAAAAGCTAGTGTTGGCTAGAGTTTCATCTGTTTTCTGGTCTATCTGAAAATGCAGAAATGATGTTATGTCGAGGAAAAACTTATCAATGATCACATGATCCTCATAAAGATGATTTGCTATTGGATTATTGGATGGTGTATTTTGTAGATAAAGGAGGAAAGCGGAGGGGTGGTGATGCTGGGGCAAAACTGCTCGAACGGGTCGCAAATGAAGTTTACAGATCATCGCAAGGCTAGAGACATGTCCTGAGGATTGGTGGCTGTATCTAAAGCTTACATGACTGGCCATCTCTGCTTCATTTCTTCCCCTATGAGGTGTCGCGGACTGCCCCTATTTCCGCAATTTTTATCGAGTTTCCTTTTCTGTCTCTACTATAGTAATGCTCCTAGGTATGCTTATTTGCCAAGCTTAGCTTCTCAACCCTTTTCATTTTGGGGTTGTGGGAGAAGTTTGGTTTGTGATATGATAATGTTCTAGCTCTGGGGAGGGAGGGGGCGCTGGATATTGTTGCTATATAAGTAGCTCCTTCTTTATGTTGTCGATCTAGTTGTGATGTTGTTGTACTTGGATCACGGATCCTTGTAAGATGAACTCACTAGATGTTATGTTCTGGTGGGTGGTTTGTATTGGGTTCGGAACCTTGTGGTTTCTATTAAAAGAAATAGGAGGGGGTGACCCCTCCTTTATAATAAAAAATAAATTAGGTGAGACCTCATGGAAAATTTCTTAAAGATTGAATTAGAGTGGATATCGTAATCTTTTATTTTTCCTATTCCTTTAAGTCATATATTCCGTAAACTGAGTGAGCCCTAAGATGCAATATGTAAAATATGAAACTCCGTATGCAGAGCAAATTTTAGTTTGAACCAACATGTGTAATATTCCCTACATCTCAAAATAGGTGTCTTAACTTCAGTACAAAATTGTATTAAAGTTAGTACAAAGTTTAGACACTTATTTTGGCACGGAGAGAGTATACTATAAAAAAAGGTTATGATTTTGAATGGAATTATAGGTAACAACAAACTTGTTAGAAATATTCCATATTCATCTTGTATTCTTTGGTAGGCAGATTTACCATTATTAACAAAACAATGATCCTATCCTGCCCGCGGCAATGTGACCTTGGGAGAACACATATTCTGTACGTAATGCGGAGTTTTGGAGCACGTGGCCATTGGAGCATGTATTTTTGGAATAGCTAAAAAATGATGGTTAATAGTTTGAAAAACAATTGAACATTCTACATAAATACATATCTTTTTTTGTGTAAAAACATAAATAAATACATATCATGTGCTCTATATCTGTTGTTTTTCATTCGAAAATGATATACGCTGCAGAAAACAGAGAAATTTTTGGCCCGAATTCAGCAAAAAACAAACCCATTTTTTTGCATGCTGTTGTCTTTTTCTGTATCTTTCACATGAAAGCGCGTTTATTGATGAAATTTTGCACAGCTATACTACCAGTATTCTATGTATGCAGCTACGCAAAATTTAAGATTTTTTGGAGCCGTAAGAATCATTTTTTTTTACTTCAAAAGGGAAAAGGAGGCTCAGTGATCCAAAGTGATTTTTAGGTGTGTACGCGTCCCTGATTTAAGCCAGTGCGGTGCAGGATTGGGAAGCTTTTGTCTCGCCGCATCGGCGCGTGGACCGACTGACTAAGTAGTGCTGTGTCGCACCGTGCAAATGTTCCATTGTTCCACGCATTAGTGGGATGGGAACACACCACGTTTAGTCAGAAGAATCGTCTCTAGCCTTGTCGACGGTTACCCTATCCCGGCCGCGAGTCGTTGGCACTCATCATATCCTCGAGATCTTCTCGCCGAATTTCTCAAAGAGGACTTGTCGAGCGCTTTTGTTCCGTGGAAGCATTTTCTGCATCTCCAGCCGTTTGCCCCCCCCCCCCCCCCCCCCCCCAGGAGGCATTTTTTTCGCCTCCTTGGGGGCTGCCGGCGAGAACTTTGGCCTGGGGGGCCAAAATTTTCCACTCGTTGCCTCCCCACTAGCAGTGTTGGATTTCCACAAACGGAGCGGCATTTCGTCGAGCATCTTGCCCGCGGCGGTGTCGACGACCTCCTCGGCGCGCGCCCAGGGGAGGAGCGCGAGCGTCGACGGGGAAGGAGGCGATGAGAAGCTCGAGGAGACATCCTGCATCCGGAGGCCGACGTCAAGCCGCCCCATGCCCCGCTCCCTCGCATCGTGCCCGGTCCCTCGAGCCGCCCGATGAGAAGCTCGAGTCGCCCGTGCCCCGCTCCCTCGCAGGGCGTCCAGCCGCGGACGATGAGCTTCCGCTCGGCGGACTCCATCTCGGAGCACAGCTTGGATGTGGCGGCCACGATGCGCTCCATCTTCTTGGCCTTGACCTTGATCTCCTTGGCCGCCAGCAAGTCGAGGCGCGCGTCGTGGGCACCGGCCTTGATGATGCAACACCCCGGTGAAGTCAATGCCGCAGCGCAGGCCGAGGCGCGACGACAGCGGCTGTCGCGGCGTCGGGCGACAGCACCAGCTCGGCGCAAGCGAGGCGGAGGAGGAACGCCTGGTCGGCGGAGTTGAGGTAGCCCTCCTGCTCCGAGAGCGAGCGGTGCAGCGAGAGCAGCTTGGACATGGCCGCCCTCGCCTGCCCGGCGGCCTGGGCTGCACGGGTCAACGGTGGGAGATGGAGGCGGCTTTAGGCGGAGGCGGTGGTGCTCACGGAGGCTGCGCCATGGCGGGAGGTGGCTGACGCGCGAGGCGGCGAGCGAGGAGGGAGGCGCGCGGCGAGGATGAGAGGAGCGGCCGGGCGGCACGCGGCGAGGGCTGCGGAGGGCGTGGGGAGAAAAGAAAAAGAGATAGCATGGGTGGGGCCCGGAAAAAAAGGGTGGAGAAGGAGTGGGAAGCTGATTGTGGGCCAAACACATGCAAATCCTTCTCTCTCCGCCCCCAACTGCCCCCGGGGGGCTGAGTTTCGTCTGAGAGCGCCGGCATCAGTTTTGGTCAAGTCCGGTAAAAATTAAGCCTCGAGGGCGACGTGTGGGAGAAATTTTAGTCACCGGCGCGCAAAAAGTAGCCTAGGAGGGCGTCTTGGGGGGCCGGCTGGAGATGCTCTTAGGCGCCCAAGGAGGAATAGCATTTTCTGCACAGGCCAAGTGCGCGCGGCGAGCACGAGCGCTGCCCAGCTTGTTCTTGTGCCTTCACCAAGGGAGAAGTATCTCATTTCCGAAAGATGAATGTTATGCTATTTGTGTTGTGCTGGTCACAAGTTTGGCAGAGAGCATGACCTTCCATTTTTAGCTTGGACCTATGCTTATTCTTGGCTCTCTCGTTATGTTTTTCACGGTGCAGTGAATTCAGCCGAGACAAAGAATCTGTTCCACAGAAAACAGAAAAATTCAGCCAAGAATCTGGTAAAGCAGCCGATGCAGTGAACCGAGTTTTCTTTTCCTTTTTCTAGTTGTGTGCAGTGGGTTTGGTCATGTCCGTTGTGTTCTGCCAATAATAGGTGGACAGATTTGGCAGGTGACCGGCCTGGTCGAGAACATGTTGGCATCGTTCGGTGCACGCACGAAGGCAATTGGCATTCTGTTAGGCCAATTCGAGCGCACGACACAAACGGACGTCCGTTTTCACCTATTTTCGTCTGTTTTAGGCGGTAATGGTGCGGCCCATGTTCGCTTGGATCCGTTGAGTTGTTGGTGCGTCCAACGCGCGGCCGCATTCAAATCACGTCTGGGGTGGACGTGATTAAGAAAGCGCAAAAAATTAAAATAAAATGCGGAAAAATATAAACACAAACATAAAAACATAAACATAATTTAGGGTTACGGCCACAATACGGCCCAAGTTTCACAGTACACAGCCATAATTAACATAAAAAAAAGCCAAAAGAAAACCGTTGCCGCGCGCTCCTGCCGTGCCCGTCGATGCCGTGGCCGTCAACGTCTTCTCACGCATCGTCGTTGTCGTTGTCATCACTGACGAGGTCGACATAGGCCGGTAGCATCCAGAGATGGGGCGACGGTGCCTGGTAGACGGGAGCCTGCTTGAACGTGGCAGGTGCCTGCACCACCTCCTCCCGTGGCAACAGCTCGCGCTCCGGTGACCGCGGTGGTGTGGGGCACCAGTTCACGCCCCCCACATCGTTGGCCATGTCCGGAGCCGTGCACGCCCAGCTCCACCACTGGCCCACCAGGCCCGGGTGGAACGCGGCGACGGGCTCCTCCTCCAGCACCTCCTCCCTCCTCTCCTCCTCCTTGACGGCCACCATCTCCGACTCAGGGAAGTCGACGTCGCCAGCGGCAGAGAGTTCCAGTGCCTCCTCCAGGCCGTCCCCATTGGCGCTCGTCGCGCGTGTTCATGGAGTCTTCCATGGCACGCCGAAGGAGCCGAGCCTCCCCCTCCTCTGTCATGCGAGGAGGTGGTGGTGGTGGCGGAGAGGCCGTCGCCGTCATGCCGCGCACCATCCTACGCCCGCGCACTTGGGGAAGGCTGGGAGCGCGCGCGCGCTTACATGGCCACCGCGGCGCCAATGAGGTGCTGACAAAGGAGGCGTGCCTCGTGTCGTGCTCGTCCTGGAACCAAGTGTCCCAGAGGGCGGAGTCGATGGCGTACCTGGGGTCGTAGTAGAGGTCGTCTGGCAGGAGGCAGCAGCGGCGTTGGATCTCCTCGCGATGCGCACGGCCGCTCAAAGGCACCGGCGGGATCAGCACCCGATCCGTGGACAAGTGTCAGTTATTGGGTAGGTGCACGTCGCTCCAGGGGCCTGGAGCGGCGTCCTCGTCTCCCAGTAACGACGGCACACATCTGCATTGATGTAGTGCCGGTTGCGCTCTCCGCCGGCCGTAGGGGCCATGGACAATGCGGGAGGCGTGAGGGCCCTGTGTGGTGGTGATGCGGGCTCCTCTTTGATGCCACGGCGGTGGCGGCCCGAGGACGAGCCAGCCTCGTGGTCGTGCGCCCCCTTGCGGCCAAAGCTCTACCGCACCATGGCTGCGGGCGGCCCGCGACCTCGAGGAAGGGGAAGGAGAGTTAGGGTTTGGTGTCGGGTTTCGAGGAGGCCGCGGGTGAGTGGAGTCGGAGCATGGACTGCGACCGGTCCACGGCTTCCCATTTAAGAAGGACGCCAACCGCGCGCCTCGGCGGATGACAGGTGGGGCCGGCCGCGCGTACGCATTAATGTCGGGCGGTGGGAGGTAGGTGTCCGCCTACCACGCAGCCCCGAAGCGGACGAGCGGCTCGTGTGTTTGCTATCCGCCGCGACCCAAACCCGGCGCAAGTTTGCGCTCGAAATGGGTCGGCCCTGATACAAAACGGACCATATGGGTCCAGGCCATCGCGCGCTGGGCCGTGGGGTCTGTCCGTTTTTCCCCAAACGGGCGGGGCCGAACGGGATGGGGTCACGCGCTGGAGTTGGCCTTAGATCATCTCCACTCGTTCGGCGCCCCCCGGGACTGAAATAGTGCCTCCTGCGGGCGAGCCGGTGTTATTTTCGGCGTGGGAGCGGTCGGGTTCCCACTCACCATCCCAAGTTGCTTCCCCCCCCCCCCCAAAGCCTTTTGTTGAAAATCAATTCGGCTGAATTTGGACGAAATTTGGGCGAAATTGTATGAAATTAATTCATATTTGTACATACTTTGAAGGACATAACCTAAAAAACCTGAAACTACGCCACCGCCCGTTGCCGCAGCCGCCATCCCGAGCCTTCTACATGCCGATGAGGTTGTAGAAGACGGTGTAGTCGCTGTCGTCGTCATCGTCGTCCTGCACGCCGCCGTCGTCCTTGCTGCAGCCCAACCCTGGGTCAGCTTGGCGGACGAGCTTGGTGGGCGGCGGTGCCTTGTCGTTGCTGTCCTCGAGGACGATGACACTGCCCTCATTGCGGCCGCGGCGCCGAGCGGCGATCTCCTCGAGGGTGCGGCGTTGGTGCTCTATCTCCTCGCGGACGTAGTCGTCCCGCACCCATCTGAGGGCGGTCTCGTCGTCATCGGCCATGTCGATGTGTTCCTGCTTCACGACAACGGGCGGGGTCCCGTGCTCCCTCTTCAGCCTGACCAGGCGGAGGTGCTTGCGGGGAGGAGAAGAAGGCTGACGGCGGCCCTTGTTTATGACAAGGCCGCCGCCACCACAGGCTCGGCCTTGATGGGCTCGAGCTTGACATTGGCGGGCAGCGCCGCGCCGGAGGAGGAGGAGGAGGAGCCACTCGCCATGCTCCTCGACAGCCAAGAGTTGCCACTCTGGCGGGAGACCGGGGCAACCGGGTACTCGAGCGGTGGCTCGTTGCCGCCCTTGAGGTGCTCGAGGACGGCGTAGAGAGTACGGCCGGGGACACCCTACCACGGGCGGCGGCCGTCGACGTTGTAGCGTCCCCGCACCGGCGCGTTGTTGGTGGAGGCGATCTGCTCCTTGTGGCGCCACCGGAAGTAGTCCGTCCAGAACGAGTGGTTGCCGGCGGCGTTGTCCGGAAGGCCAAGCACCTCCTCCGGCAGGGAGGCCCGAACGCACGCGATCTTAGCGTGGCGGCGGCCAGCGGCGGTCGGCGGCGGGGGGACGGGGACGCTGCCCGTGCTGAGCCTCCACGAGCCCGGCACGCTCATGTCGGGCGCCGCCGGGTAGTTCGCGTCGTGGAGGAGGTATGCCTCCCACTCGTGGAGGTGGCGGCGGCCAAAGCCATTGGCCGCCGCTCCGTCTTCGGGGTATCGCTCACCCATCATGGCTGCAGGCGTGGAGGGAGAGGAGAGAGGGGGGGCGTCCGCGGCGAGAGAGGGAGACAAAGACTTTGGTGAGGGATTGTGCGGCCAGCGGCAAGGGGGGGGGCTATGTTTCTATAGCCACGGGTGGGCGGCGAGCCGGCAGCAGACGTGTGTACGCATGACGAGAGGGGCGGGGCGTGAGTCGGCGTGCCTTCACTGCGCCGCCCATGAAAGGCTGACCGGCGGCAGCCTTGGCATTGATTCCACGCGGGAAAACGAGGCGATGAGGATGACGAGCGCGGCTAGTCGCTGACTCGACGGGTCCATCAGGCTTTCGCGCTAAAAAAATTTCCCACGGCGCCACGGGCGCCCCCAGCGCGCCCGGTTAGGCCTGGGTCTGCGGGCGTCAAATTCGGCCCTAACCAGCAAAAAGTGGGCTTCTGGGACGCGACTGGTTCATTTTTTTAGCGCCGGTGATAAAAAAATGGCCTTGGCCTATAAGCATATACTCCAAGAGATGAAATGAACAGCAAGACAACTGAATCGATGCAATTTTTAGTAAAGCAGAGACCCAGGAATGTGAGAGGGAGGTAGAGTGGTGGCTCCACAAAGAACTCAAACTGGAATCCGTAATCCAGAGGCGTGAAGCTTCACATTAGCAAAGTGATTACGGAAGCGCCAAGTTTCGTCTCTCTTTTTGTCTGCATGCCATCCTCGTGTTTCACAAGACCCGTTTTGGAGTTTCAGGAGATTTTTTTTAGGAAAAGGAGAAGAAAGTGGACTCAGGGCAGCTTCCTGCTGCTGCTGCTGTAAAACAATTTCAGGAGTCGTGAGCACTGCAGGGTCAAAGGCCAGGCTCGCATGTAGAGTAGGAAACACACACGGCGACGTCTCGATCACTTACGCAGGCAGCACCGGACCGGGTCAGTCGATCTACAGTTTTCGAATGAGACATGGATGCCGACGCCGGCAAGTGCGGTTGGAAGTTGGAACAGTTTTGTTTTCTGCGCAGCAGGTGCGGAGCAATCATGCACCACAGACTGACGGACACAGTGGCTCGTTAACAACGGCTTAACTGTTTTTAATTCTTTTTAGTACGTGCCTGTCAGTGCAGAATCTGGATACGATAAGTTAACTGTTGTTGGGATTTCAGAAGAAAAATGCACCGATCGATCATCCGGTTCAGGTCCAATTCGAACGCGGCGTGCATTGTTCGAATTCAGCTTGGGAAAAAACAGGATGCATGCGTGCGTGCTGGCGGACTCGGTTGTTGGTTGGTCTCTCAACTTTGGGATCTCCGCCACAGAATCGTCCTTATTTTCGCTGGTGAGAGTGAGCGAGACGCTCGGATGCGACACCGAGGCGCGAGGCGTGCACGTTGTGTTGGACTAGCCACTGCATGCATGCGGCGGCTGCAGCCTGCACGTGCGTAGTTTAGTTGTTGAACTATTTTGGTCCTTGATACAATTAAGTATTTGTAAAATGAATGATTAGCTAGAGAAGACCAACAAACGATTGTGACTCATCTGCGCCATTACTGTATACTAGTCCGCCAACAATGGTTGAATAATTCGGTGAGGATTAACAAATGTCCAGAAGAAGCTGCAACTTGTCCGTAACTGGCCTGAGTACTATTACGTTTTAGTAAAAAATAATTTTGCGGGGTTAGTAAGTTCTTAACATGTTGATTGATGCTTTCTTGGAAATTAAGGGTATGTACAGAAACGTGTTGATGCTTTCCTGGAACCAAGATGCAAGTTGTGGGTCGTTCCAACATAGTGCAACTTGCTGGATCACCAACTTGTTGCTATGTATTTATACTCTGGAATTGAAACTGCATTTCTTTTTTTTAGCGACGATGGGATTTCAGGGTGAAATGATATTGGTGCTTGGTAAGAGGACCAGTTTTGTCCTGTCAAAATAAATAAATAAGAGGATCAGTTCTGGATCACGTGTCACTGTGTTTGGTGAGGTAGAGACAGCAGCAGACTTACTAAATGTCAAATTATGATGGTCGTTTCTTCTGATTTTATCCATCACACATTTAAACGGATAGGGTTGAATGGAAAATTTAAAGGGCAAGATATTTTAATGTGAACTCGCATGTAGAACACCATGACCAAACATGACCTATACGTAGAAAAATTCTAGCACGACGCGTGTGCAGTGCACTCAAGCATGTCTGTCTCTGGGTCTTTGGGTTGATGTCTAACTTTGGCATATCTAATTAATCTGATCATAGAACATGCATGGTACAGGCAGACATTCTCTAAAAAAATCCCTGCATGTGAATATATACATGCACTTCTGTTTTTGATTTATTTGGACACAGAGGGAAGGACAAAAGGGTTAAGTTTTTGGGTTTTTCTTTTCAGTACATGTGTATTTTTTCCACCAAGAGAAAGTTCATTCTCTATTCATGGAAAAAAGGTAACGGACTCCACAAGTATACACGCATCCACAGCTAGTACCATATGACTAACTCGCTCTCGTTGTCAACTGCCTGGCGAGCAGTGTCTAGTTTCTCTCTCTCATCATGATGTCTGGAATTCGTGTTGAATCGTTCTACACCTACACCCATGCTTACACCAACCTTCATTTAATTTCGGGTACGTAGTTTGAAATAAACTGGATAATTTAGTTTAGTAGTATCTGCAGTTTTCCTCCTGTAGTTGGTGAGATTTCCATTGAGTTGTTGACCCCCACCCATGCAGTGATAAAATTCTCTATCTTTATCTCTACTCTCTATCTCATCTCTACTACTTAAAAAAAATGTAAGGTCAGCTGTGTAAGTACCTTGGAGCAAGCCATTGTCAGGGATACCAACCCATTCATTGTTGAAGCACTTTCACTTCACTTCGGGAGGGAGTAAACTTTGCCCAGTTTCGGAGATTTTCTCAGGTGATCATGAAGGTTGTTTGTTTAGAGGTTGTTAACCTCTGGTGCTCGCGCAATAATTCTCGCTCGATTATCGCGCCTATGTTAGATGAAATCGGGGATAGACATTCTAGTTTTTCATCTTTTTCGATCCGTCATGTAAGCAAGGACAACAATAGAGTTGCTGATCAATGTGCCTTAAGCTTACATATTGGGCATTTCAGAAGTTTGGCTTGATAAGAGCCCTGACTTTCTTGTTGACAACCTTGTGGCTGACTGTAACTGGATTGCTGTTAGTTGATAAAATCCCCAGAGTTTGATGCAAAAAACAAAAAAGTACAGACATCAACAGTAGAACCAATAGCACCTATTATTTATTTTATTTTATATTTTACGGGTAACACCTATCATTAACTACCATAGGAAAAACGAGAGCAAAGGAAAAATGAGAGAATATCACATATGCATACATGTTTTTGCTCTCATTTTTTCCTTTGGTAGTTAATCACATATGCATACATAATATTATATAATCACGTAAGTATTTTAGGAATATTTTTAATTCTGCCATTTGTGCCACACACATATACAAAAATTGTCAATATGAACATTTATGTACATAAGCATAATCCTACTTAGATACTAAATATAAATCGTGTGTCCTTGTTCATCTAACACTGAAGGTCGTGGCAACAATACAAAAAAATTATGCATTAAGATATACTCCATATGCAGAGTGTATTTTATTATTTTGAGAAGGGATTTAGAGTATATTTTAGTTTTTTTAGGGAACCATGTATTTTAGTTTGAACCAACATGCATAGTATATAAGGAAGTTACTATTTTGGAATGACTAAAACAGATCCATCTTGTACTTACAAATTTTTGGTGGCCAAATTTGCCCTTAGCCAGTCAACAGTTAGGATTAAATTACCCTCTGATACCTCCTCTGAGCTACTCCCTCCTTCCAAAATATAAGGCACGGTTGACTTTTTACGATCTTCGATGCACGACTTTGACCATTAATACATATCAAAGTATATGGATTGAACATGTATAAATGGCACCTTATTTACCTTGCAAAATAATTTTATTTCATATGTATGTATACTAATTTTACAGACATATAATACATGAAAATCATTGTGAAAGTTGTGCAACGAAGACCAGAAAAATCAAACCGCGCTTTATATTTTAGGAAGGAGGGAGTACTAAGGAATAGAAGCGCTTTAAATTGTTATTGAATTCCCCCGTAAAAAAATTGTTCTCAAATTAATTATGTTTAAGGCATGAATTGGAAGCTTTTCTCTTGCCGCATCGCCGCATGGACCGGTTAATTAGTGCCCAGCCGTACCCTGCAAATGTTCCATTGTTCCACACGCATGTGGAACGGTTAATCAGTGACACGTTTTGTCGGAAGAATTGTGTTTAGGCCTATCGACAATTATCCTCCCCACCGTGCGTCGTCGCCAATCGTCGTTTCACCGTATTTCTCAAAGTGGGGAGGATATGTATATCGTCGTGTCTGTCTGAGCGCTTTCGGTCGTGGAAACGTTAGGCGACGAGCAATGAATAACACTTAACACTTTCTCACAAGCCTGTCGAGTTTGTTCTTTCACCAATGGCTATGATGATATATGCAGGAAATCAGGAGTATCCAATTTCCCAAAGGTCACAAATTTGGCAGAGAGCAGAGCATAACCTCCCATTTTTAGCTTGGGCCTACCTTTATTTTCAGCTAGTTGAGACAAAGAATCTGTTCCACACAAAACAGAAAAATTCAGCCAAGTGTCTGTGAAAGCAGCTGATGCACGCAAGTGGCATTCTGTTACTAATGCTTTCTTTGTCGGAGATAATCAGATAAGCATATGTTCCAACAGATGAAATGAACAGCAACACAACTGAATCGATGCGATATATTTACAAAGCAGAGAGCCGGGAAAGGGAGGCAAAATAGTGCCTCCCATTTTCTAATGCGACATGGATGCTGGTGCCGGCAGTTGCAACAGTTTTCTGCACAGCCGCTCAACCACGGAGTAATCATGCACCACAGACACAGTGGTTCATTAACAACAGGTTAACTGTTTTTTAATCGTTCATAGTACTATGTGCATGTCAGTCCCTTTAATCCAAATCAATCATTGCAGCATTAGTACTAACTTTACATCAAAACTGGGACAATTAATATGGATGAGAGGGAATAGCCTATTCTTCAGAGTGGCCGGCCGGCACTCTGACTGACCATGCACACTCCGGCTTGACGCGAAAATTAGAGATCGAGACTGATGCCTCCAATAGCTCGATCAGGTCAGATCTAAATGGCCTAACCTTATCCGGTTGTTGAAAAATTCAGAGAAAATGCACCGATCATCCGGTCCAATTTGAACGCAGTGTGCATCGTTTGAATTGAACTTGGAAAAACAGGACGCACGAACGCACGAATGTTTTGATTTCGGCCGTAAAATCGTCCGCAACACCGCTTACCTTTTCCTCTTCATAGTCGTTGGTGAGAGTGAGACGCTCGTATGGGACACCGGGGCATGTGCGTCGTGTTGGACTAGCCACTGCATGCGGCGGCCGCAGCCTAGCTACTAGCTGGCAGTTACACTGCACGTGTGTAGTGTAGTTGTTGAACATTTTGGGTCCTCGGTACAATTAAGTACTAGTATTTCAAGAATGATTGAGTGTGACTCCGTATCACCACTTTATTGCGGGCTGACAAGACAACAAAAGTTGAATAATGCGGAAGGATTAAGAAATGTCCACAAGAAGCTAAGACTAGCCACAATCCATAGTAACATACACTAGTAACATACACATATCCCTAGACTATATTACTACCTTCATAGTGGGTAGTAACATAAGTGTGGTAACATACAAAGCTTCATTTATTAGGTTATAGACTCATATTGCATTGGGACATGTGATGTTACAGTAACTAGCTAAGTTACTGTAACTATCTCTCTCCTTATTAACTCATCGCCACATAAGCAAATTTGCTGAGTTAGACTTGATGTTACTGCTAAAGTTACTCCCACTGTGGCTAGTCTAAAACATGTCTGCAACTGCCTGAGTGCTACTACCTTTAATTAAGATTTTCTTAACATGTTGATCGATGCTTTCTTGGAATGTGTATGGACAGAAACATGGTGATGCTTTCTTGGATTCAGGATACAAGTTGTTGGAAGTCGTTCCAACATAGTAGTACAAGTGGTACTAGAACTGCAACTTGCTGGATCAAAACCAACTAGGTTCTATAAATTTTGAGCAACTCCAATGGGCCTATCCAAACGGACGGCGATTTCGTCCGCTTTTTATCCGTTTGGGTCGGTCAGGCGGACACGAGTGTCCGCTTCCGTATTTGGGTCGGCGCGTGCGTCCAACGCTGGCGCGACCCCTTTTCGACGACGTAAAAAAAACTAAATGCATGCATATTAACATAAAAAACTAAATTAATTAAATATTAAAGCCGGCCACGAAGGCCGGCGGGAGTCCACGTGTCCACATTAGCATTTAAGAAAAATAAAAACAAACTAAAAACTAGGCGCCAGCGTGCTGCCCTAGGCGTCGTCGTCGGGGTTCGTGAGGTCGATGAGCGTCGGCGCCGGACCGGCACAGCTGAACGCCGTGTTTCAGAGCGCGGCCATGTCGGGCACGTGCTGTGCCGGCGCTGGCAGTGCCACCGTCTGGCGCGCCTCCTCCTCGGCCTTGACCCGCTCGACCTCGGCGTCGCACTCGAGCATCTCGAGGTACTCGCCCTCGCGGCGCTCCTCTGCCACCCGGATCTGCCGCCAGTGCTCGAGGTACGCCGCCTCTTGCTCCGGCGTGGCCTGCATCCAGACCGGCGGCGCCCTCACCACTCGCGCACTACTCCCGTCCAGGAGTAGCGCTCGATGGGCTCCGGCTCCGGCTCCGGATGATGTTCGGCTTTGGCGAGGCGGCGGGGAGGGTACGGCGGGGCCATCGGCGGCACCACACAGTCACGGGCCGCGGAGAGGGCCATGGCCTGCGCCATGGCCGCCTCGTACCGAGCTTCTTCTTCTTCTGCCGCCTTCGCCCTGCGCTGCTCGTCCTCCTCGCTCTTTCGGTAGACGGCCACAAGGGCCGGCTGGTAGGCGTCCTCTGCCGCCTGGTCTTCCTCCTTGATGATGAGCGGCGGCGGCGGCACGCTGTGGTCAACCTCGCGCACGCTGCTCCGCCTCGCCTCCTCGTGCTCAAAGGCGAACCAGCGCGCTCAGTTGGGCGAGTCGTAGGCATAGGCCTCGCCGCGGCGCTTCTCCGACGTCAGGAGCGCCCGCCGGCGACGCACCTCCTCCGCGTGCGCCCTAGCCGACCGCGGCGCCGCCAGCATTGGGATCCTTTTCGGATCTAGATGCCAGTCGTGCGGCAGCGTCACGTCAGGATACGACAGCGGCACGCGGTGGCGCCAGTGCCACTCCGCCTGGTGCACGGGCACGTTCACCCGCTGCCTCTACCGGCGAGCAGGCGGAGGCGGGGTGAACTCCATGGGGAACGGGACGGCGGGGGCCTTGCCCTTCGAGTTGCTGCTGCTACCGGAGAAGAGCCCCATTTGGGCGGCTGGGGTGGCTAGGGTTTGCTTGCCATCGACAGGGGAGCGAGCGTGGTCTAGATGGGGATGAGAACTGGATGAGGACGACCCACCACAGGGGCGGCTTAAAAAAGACGACCGCCGTGCTGACGTGTGGGCCCGGGGTCATAAATTAAGCTGATCGGAGAGGGGCGGGTAGTTGGGCGACCGCCAGCTGGAGCCGCGACGGACATCGAGAAGGCGCGCGTGGCGTTCGTTCCGCGTCCGTGCCGACGCATTTGGGGCGCAAATTTGGGCTGCAAATGTGTCGGCGCGGATGAGAAGCGGACGCGTTTTGGGTTTGGGTCGGCGCGTTGGGCCTTCACTTTTGTCCGCGCCGACCCAAACGGACGGCGGCAGACGAAATGGGTCGCCTCGTTAGAATTGCTCTTACACTCTGGAATTGAAACTGCATTTCTTTTTTGCGGACTGTGCGATTTATTGGTAAGTTTTTGGAGTTGGTATTTGTCACTGTGTCTGGTAAGTGGTATCCATCTCGCCAAGGGCTGCCTCTGGCGTTACGCCCGGTGGCCTTGCTGGTTCGTGCAAAAGATGGTCGCGCAACATCGCGCGGCAATCCAGCTGCGTGACCTTGAGGTCACGGGCAAGTGAGGTTGCCGACCGGCGATTGAGGTGCCGTCTTTCACCCCACCTTTTGTGAGCTCCCATGCAACTTAATAGTAACAATAAATAGTAATAGATATCCGAGAAATGATATTTTACCGTGCATGGGATATGCTCTATGGATTTTGGTGCTACATTTTCTAGTCAAGAAAAGTCTAAAATAAGCATTGAACTCGTACTCAAGTCTGAATAAATCTTAAACTTTTAATCACAGAAATCAGCACCCTGGACATACCGATGATTAATTCCGTATGTTTGTTTGGCGCAATGGAGAATAAATGATCCCGGCCAGGATTTACTCTCACTAACTACATTGGCCCACTCGTCATATACATCACCCCGCGACCGCATTATCTTCCCCAGTGCAGAAGCGCACTTCCAGATTGGAAGGTAAATGATATGCTTTGGATTAAAGGAATCAGAAGAGTCTAGCCATACGCGGATAATGGCATGGAGGAAATCTCGCGGAATCGATGAAGATGGCCAGAAAACAAGACAAAATTAAACCGTAGGAATTCAACGACGGCCTGTGTCTCAGAAGGAAAATTAGCATGGCAAAAATCATTATGCTATGATTTTATAATGTGCTAAACAATACTAACGAAGTTGTGACTGTACATTGTCGGCGCGCTAATCCCATGTTCTAAGCATGCATGTCAGTAGATTAGTATATGAGAAACTAAATAAGATATATAGAAATGTAGAGTGACTAAAACACTATGTAAACACAAATATGAACCTAAAAGAACCACTTATGTGAGCAAATTAAGCTCCAAAGAAGAGTAAAGGCATAAACAAATTCTAAAAGGTACTCAATGAAGATTCGTCACAATGACCGACTTTGAAATCCAGTAATAATATAGACACGTGTTATATTTACAGGTAATGGGACAATACATGCTCATAAACATTAATGCATAAAAATTTATCTGACACCGGCCTAAGAGCATCTACAACCGAAACGCACAAATCTGACCCCCTATATATCCGCGGACAGTGACCAGTCAGCACCTATTACTCCTCGGCCAGAGTCGTGCTCCTCAAGTGGCCACCCCCAAATCCATACATTCCATGCAAATGTAGGTAAACAATGCAGAAAAACGGAGCGGGGCGGCGGAGGTCACCATTTTCTCGCCGGGCACATTCCCTTGCGGTCACCGGAGCGGCAGTAGTACTACTCCATGTAGGCCTCTGCGGCGTGAGGTAATCATCGTCCTTGTCCGCCATGCCAATGTATTAAATGATGCTCATACATTTATTCGAGAAAAGAATTTCACGGAAGTTTGGTTTTCAAGCGTGGACAAAGAAGGCACATGAAGAGTCAAGGGGCAATGGATTGAGAGAATGATTGATGCATGGACAAAGAAGGCGAGGGGGGACAAGTTCAACGGAGAAGTGAGGCTAGAGGGGAGCATGGCGTTTGTTGGAATACAGAGAAAATACTTGCGTTTGTGACTTTGTTTTGTACTTGAACATTGTGTGCAATGTGTTTGTTCATGGGAGTAAAATGAGGTTTTTTTTTTACAAAAAAATTGTCCGCCCATGACAACACACAAGCAGTCTACTAGTGTAGATAAGTGGTCAGTCTTTCGGCCGGTTATTTCCAAATTAATCGTGCTTTGTGTTGTTTTTGTGTTTGATTTCTCTTATATACTGAATCAACTCTCTTCTTTTTAGTGCAACTGTGAGAGCTCCCCGTTCTGTGATGAGGTTGCGTAGAATAATTAATTACTCCCTCCGTTCCTAAATATAAGTCTTTGTAGAGATTTCATTATGGATCACATTTTGTTTGCGGGATAAACTTCCGATCTATTCATCCTCAATTATGATAGTGCAACGAACACTAGAAATAATAAAAATTACATCCAGATCTGTAGACCACCTAGCGGCGACTACAAGCACTGAAGCGAGCCGAAGGCGCGCCGCTGTCATCGCCCCTCCCTCGCCGGTGCCGGGCAAACCTTGTTGTAGTACACAGTCGGGAAGTCGTCGTGCTAAGGCCCCGTAGAACCAACGCACCAGAACAGCAACTGCCGCCGATGAAGAGTGTAGATAAGAAGGATCCAACCTGAAGACACACGAACAAAGACGAACGACGAACAGATCCGAGCAAATCCACCAGAGACACACCTCCACACGCCCACCGACGATGCTAGACGCATCACCGGAACGGGGACTAGGCAGGGAGACCTTTATTCCACCTTCAGGGAGTCGCCGCCATCTCGCCTTCCTGAGTAGGACACAAACCCCAACAAATCTCGAAAAAGGATCTAAAAACGGAGCCCTCCCACCGGCAAGGACCGGGATCCACTCTGTCCCCATGGCCCTAAGGCCACGATAGACGGGGCGGACCAACGCCGGCGCCGGCGGGAGGCAGAGAAACCCTAGTTTTTTTAGGTAGGAGGCGGCTGGCTAGGGAGCTCTTTGTGGTTTCCTCTCGTTGTTGATTCAACGAGCTCTTTAAAAGAAATTTGTGATAGAGATGCATTTTAGAGTATAGATTCATTCATACGGATGCATATAGATGCATTTTAGAGTATAGATTCATTCATTTTGCTCCGTATGGAGGGAATATTTCATAAGGTAGAAATTTGTGATAGTACTGTCTTGAGGAAAGAAAATGTGATCCAACTGTATTCTAAACGAAGAGAAAAGAAGAAACGAAAAGTACTGTGTGATTGATCCCACACCCACCATCCGTTCGACCGGGAAGTGCTGCAGCAAAGAGGGCCCGTGCGAGCAAACGGCGCGTGATTCGAGCGGCGCGAGGCGTAAAGATAGACGGACCCGCCGGCCGGCCGGCCCCCTGCGCCGTCTGCTTTTCCGCATGCTCGCGACGGCTTGTGCGCTGTGCGCCACGAATCCGACGAAAGTGACACCACCCCTGCAACCTGCATGCGTCGTCCATGACCGGAGGAGGGAATCCAACCAGATCCGCCCGCGGCAGGACCGCGTCGAGACGCCACGTGGCTGCTGCCGGGCCCACCCTCACCCCCTCCTCTCTCTCCCACGATCGCGTATTCCCGTTCGACGCATCCACCACCCAAACCAAAGCCGCATCCAATCTCCAACGGAAAAAGTCTGAAAATAACCTTGATTTCGTTCTCCAAGTCTGAATCAAACCCTGAAGTCTGAATCCCTGAAATTGTCACCCTGTATTTTTTGATCCCGGTTTATCCCGGCTGATTAGTGCTAAAAGCTGGTTTGGCCTTCAGGATTGCTTACGTGGCAGGGATTAGGGGTTAATTGGATGCAATGCTATACTGACTGCGGGCCCTTCCAGTACTCACTTAAGTTGAAGCGGCGGGGGGAAATTAAGGGCTTGAGCAGGGGAACCAAATTAGGGATCGTTGGTAGGCTGGAGACGGGCGGCGGCGGCGGCGGCGGCGGTTACTCAAGCAGGAGGTGGGCTTCGGCAGTAATCGACGACGTCTTCCTCCTCCCGCGCGTCGTACTCAGGCGGAGGTCGTGGGCGCATGGCTCCATCAAGGTCGTCCGCGCCGTACTGCGAGGACGCCATGGCGTACGAGCCGGCAGTGGAATGCCACTGTAAGAAGATTCTACTGCTGCGTTCATGGAATTGTAGTAAGCTTCCAATCTTCTTCTCTTGTAATTTTTCCTTGTCCTTGTTTCCGTTTCTGATGGTATGAACTGTTTCATTCAGAGAGATGGCTGTGGATTTTTTTTTCAGCGGCATGATGATCCCTGCTCCCCATTTGTTGTACAACTACTAATGGATCTTTGGGATGCAATCAGGAGGTTTGAAGCTGCATGTGGTGATGGCTGGAAGCAATGGATAGAACAGATGCAGAGAAATGGAACAGAGGATGCATTGAGACAATTAGTTCTGAAGAAAAATGCAGAAGTTCAAGCAAATAGGGCAAGATGTGATAGTTTAGAAAGAAAACAAATGTCCAGCATTGTGTTTTATGGCATGATCATGTTAGTGGCAGGTTTATTTGCAAGATTTGTCCTGCATTGACAGCTAGAAGATGAATGTAATGTCAAAATTTTGTACTAGCAGAATGATGTAATCGTTGGATGATGGAATGGTACTTCATATTGTTGGATGATGTTACATTTGCTGGTTCATTTTGTTGGTCGGCAACTTTAGAAAATAGCAGCTAGTGCTACTTCTGCATATTTGTCCAAAGTGACAAAATAGCAGCTGGTACATTTTGCATTGGAAAAACATAAACACATATCACATAAACAACAGGTAAATTTCTCCAGAGTGACGAAATCACTAGTTCTGGATATTTTGCATTGGAAAGACATAACTGGTTCAGTTCTACATAGATGCATTAGTTCAACACATATCTGGTACTACATGACCAGAGTGACATAACCAGCAAAGTGACATAACCAGCAAAATGAAATAACCAGCAGTTCATTAATATGCTAACTTAAATCACTTGTCCATCATATCATTTCTTTGATTTTTTCTTGGCTTGCACATTCTGTTTGTTTGTAGCCTTCCTCTTCCCTCCACTTATTCTTGCTTGTGCTTGAACTTCTCCTCCGCTCTTAGCCTGCTGGCTTGCTCTGATCTGAGCATCAGTGTTTGCTTGCTGTTACAAAATATGAGAGTATGTCATTGCACAAATTATTAAAATAAAAGTACAACCATTTAAAAAAGAGAGTGAACTTGTATTTACCTCAGATGACTTCATTTTCCTGCCTGTTTTCTTCAGGAAGGCATTCTTCTTCTTCCCCTTTTCAGGATTCTTGTTGCAGCCTGTCTTGTTGTGGCCCTTGTGGCCACACATGCTGCAAGTAATTTTAGTGCCATGCTTTGACATTTTCTTTCCTTTAGGTGCTTCTCCCTCTTCCCTCTTCCTGTCATTCTTCCTAGGCCTACCTGGCATACTCACATACCCAGGTGCTTGTGGTCTAGGTTTGTCTGAGACAGGCCATCTCTCCTGTCCTTCTACTGGATCCAAGCAGTGCTCATATATCTTCTTAAATTGCTCAACTGAATAGCACTTGTGAATGAAATCAGCTATGTTTCTTCCACTCTTGTATATGGCACTGATGGCATGGCAGCAAGGCAGCCCTGCCAGCTGAAAGTAACCACAAGAGCAAGTCCATTTGTCCAAGTTCACTGTATAGCTCCTTCCTCTGCCACTGACATGTTTCACCTCAAACCCTTCCTTGCCATTCCAGAGCACATCACAGAACTGAGTCATTTTGATGGCCACCTTAAGCTTCTTGAAAATGTTTGGGCATATATCACTAGATGTCCACTTTTCACTTTTGCTCCTATTTTCTTGGACTCTAAGTGTCATCTTGTGTCTAATCTTCTCTAGCATAGAGATGATAGGATAGAATCTGGCCTCAACTATAGCATTGTTGAAGGACTCACATAGATTGTTATCGACTGAGTCACAAAGGGACCCAACAGGAAAGAATGCTCTTGCCCAATGCTTAGGCTCTGTCCTCATTATGTCCCTTGCACCTTCAGGTGTATCTTGAGCTAACTTGGCCTTCCTATACATGAAATCTTCTCTGTTTGCAGCCTTGGCAATTGCCCAAAATTTCTTTTGCAGAGCATGCTCTCTAAACTTTTTTTTCCAGTTAGCATAGATGTGTCTAGCACACATTCTATGTTGTGCCTTTGGCAAGTAGTCTTGCATTGCACTGATCAAGCCCTACACAGAAGTTGGAATTTTTTTAGAATTTGTACATAAGACAAATGAGTACACCTAAAAACCAACATAAATGTTTCACGCTTCGACAACATGATCATTTAAAAGCTCATAATTAACAGCATACCTTCTGCTGATCTGATATGAACACCCATCCTTCACCTTGATCATTAATATCCAAGTCCTTTATCAACAGGCCAATAAACCACTCCCAAGTTTCGGTTGTTTCTTTCTCCACTACTGCCCAAGCTACTGGATACATTTGATTATTAGCATCTCTACCAATAGCACATAGCAACTCACCTTGACATGCTCCTTTGAAAAAACAACCATCAAGCCCAATAACTCTTCTGCATGCTTTAAAACCCTGTTTCATAGCACTAAAGCACACATAAAAGCTTTGGAAGATATTTTGATCCATGTATTCAGGGTCCAAGCCAACAAGGATTGTGCTCCCAGGATTGCTCCTAAGTAGTTCAAGCTGGTAATCAAACACCTTGGTGTACTCATCTTTCAGTCCAGCAAGTAGCTTCTCTGACACTATCTTCTTAGCAGCCTTGCACTTTGAAGTTGATACATCAGCAAAGAAATCTTTCAAAACAGTGGCTTTAATGCTATCAATTTTCCATGTGGGGTTCGCTCTTAAGATATGCTCATATCTCCTAGCAATAACTTTTGCAGTGACAAGATGATTGTCTCTGTTAGGTGCACACTCATGTTGATCTTCATATGTGATCACCTGGAATCTAGAACACCTGCTAGTATAAGCACCATATATAGTCCAGGGACATCCAGGCCATCCACATTTAGCCCTAATCCTCCCTTCTTCTGACTTCATGAAGTTTATACTTCTAAATGTCAGGAGTCCATATTTTATTAGTGCCTTTCTCATCTGATCCTTGCTCCTGAAAACCATTCCTAAGCAGAATAGTGGAATATCTACCTTAGGGTTATACCTTGGGAACTTAGTCTTCCTCCTAACAAATTCTCCTTCATGATCACTGTCCTCATCGTATGAGTAATCTTCGTCATCTGAGTCGAAGTGGTCTTCTCCTACCACTTCTTCCACATTAGCCACTAGATCTATTGGAACGGCACCAGATGGATTTCTCTTAGCCCATCTCTTTGAGTCTCTAATTCTCTTCTTAAAAGCCCTTGCTTGTTCCCTTAGCTCAACATATTCCTCTTCCAGTCCACTCTCATCACTTCCTGCCACATAATCACTATCATCTTCCTCACTGTCTGAAATAGCAGAGCCACTGTCATCACTCTCATGTTCATATGTATGTTGGTCTGCTGCATTATCACTATGTGTTCCTGGATTAATGACCTGAGAGGTATGTAGCTGATCCTGAGAACTTTGTGCCTCAATTTGTAAACTCTGTATCTCAACATGTGCACTTTTAGTCCTCTGTTTCATTCTGAAATTGTGCTTTGTAGGGCTGCTAATAACCTGGGTTATAACACCACTATCATTTGGTACAAGCACACTTTCTTTTGCAGTCAATGATGATGGATTTCCACTAATTATCTGAACATCTTCCTCTGCAGTTATGACTGCATCTGGTTCTGTATCACTCCCTCCATCTAACTCATTGCCCATCTCATTTTCAAAATCACTACCACTGTCACTTGCACTTTGATCATCTTGCTCCCCAAAGTACTCCACATAGACCTCAGCCACTCCTCCATCAGTTATGTATTCAGACATCTTCATACAGCCAGCATCATCACACAAAAATAATAGGCCATCCACTAGTTTTTTACCAGGGATCAGGAAGTAAAGCTTCATACTTTCTTTGAAAGGTATGTGATCACCAAGAAATCCTTTGATCTCTGGCAAAGATAATTTATCCCTTTCAATCTCTGACATTGCATCATCTCCACCAACATAGTCTAAAGTAGGTCCAATTCGAACAAATTGCCCACCGAAATTAAACCGCACATTCAGTTTGTCGCAAGCATCCATGATGAGAGCACAAACCCTAACCTGCATTGCCACACATTTTTGGACGAAAATTAATGGCTAGTATAGCTATTCCGAACTAGATGTAAAAGTAAATCCAATGTTTTCCAACAAATCAATGCCCTAAATAACCTCATTTTCCTGCCCAGAAACCCTAACCAGGGACAATCAACGGCAAAAAAAATGCAAAGATGAGAAGAGGAACAGAAGGAGGAAGGGGATTACAGGAGATTTCTCCGGCCGCCGTGATCGTCTTGCCGTCCCTGAGATCAACCACCGCCAATCGCCATGGCCGCTGTGAGAAAGGGGAAGGAGAAGGGACGGGAGGAGAAGCATCGAGGGGCAGAAACAGGGGAGGGAGCGAAAACATATTGGGGTTTATGAGAATGATAGGACCCATTGTCAGTCCAGCTATTTCCCCCTCTTTCCTCCACATATTCAATCCCAGTGCAAACAAACGTCTAATGGGTCTGGATAAACCGGGATCAAAAAATACAGGGTGACAATTTCAGGGATTCAGACTTCAGGGTTTGATTCAGACTTGGAGAACGAAATCAAGGTTATTTTCAGACTTTTTCCATCTCCAACACTGCTCCCGCTGGCGGTTGCGTGGACGCGAAGACGAGCACGACGATCGTGGCTTTCGGCCGACGGGCTCCGGCCGCCAGCCGCACCCGGGATTGTTCCCGCGTTCATAGAGGGGGCGCCGAGTCCGCGAAATATCGAGATCTTTTTTGGCTCCGGTCCGGATTGGTGGTGCACGCACCGCGACTCTGTCCTGCCGGTCGCCATGCTCGAGTGTATGGTCTAGAGGCTCTAGCTGAGGTAGCTTAGCAGCGGCCGTCTCTACTTCACTCTCCAACAGCGACTCCATCGGCGACTTGTGATCAGTTGTGACCTGCGAGTGTGTGTGGGTCGGACAAGTTACCGATCGACCTGTTTTGCACACACGTCTTGGTCCCTGTCATGCATGTGTTGTGATGGCGAGATGTAACTTGAGCTACTCTTTCACCAGCGCAATATTGACGTTCGGGTACTCAACTGCGCAATTTTCCTTGGAGCATGAGATGGTTTTAAAAGATGAAACGTGTGTGACGCCAATTGTGCAAACTCCTAGGTGACCGCTTAGTCCTCCCACATTTAGCCGGTCAACATTTCCCCTCATTTTTTTCAACCAAATCTGAAAAATACTCTAAAGGCATACAGTTTAAACACAGAAATAGATCGTGCAAATTAAAAAAACTTAGTTTAAAGTCGGAATATAGTGTTCAGACATAAATTTTTTTAAGAGGAACATTGTTCAAACATGAAAAAAATGAAGAACATCACAAATCTATTGGTTTCCATAATGTATCCACAAAGGGTCTACAATATCATCGAGATTTATGTTCTCCGGCCGACCGGATCTATCAAAATCAACATTATCCAAATCATCGCCGACATCCTCCATAGTCATGTCGCATTACATGTGCAGTTACCACCTCCCTCAATATCTATACTATCTATAGTGTACGAGTTTTGAAATGGATCCAGAGCATCAATCATAACCGTTGGTCTCCAAAATCCAAGAGCTAAGATCAGCCGGATTCGCCATGAACAGTAGACTGATGTTGCCTCTACTCTGTTCTAGAACATTCACGTGGCCCTTCCAGGAAAAAAAGGCCCATATGTGATGCCTCATGGGCCATATTACCGTTTGAGCGGATGACGACTTGAGCCCTTGGAGGAGAATGGGGAGAAAAAAAGGATAGAGTAACATACAGTTTTTTTAATGAGCCTACATTATTGTATTTTAGATGTGAATGTACAGTTTTTTGTGTGAATATAAAAAACAATTGTGGGTGGAATTCCATTTATCTAAATTACTCCGTTATATTTTTTCGAGTCATGCTTCAAAATCACTCCATTCTTTTAAGACGTGCATTGCACGTGCATACATACTAGTATCTAAGGATCCCAAGTAGTAGCAGGTCCATAAACAAAAGCCCAACGAGCTTGTAGCACCATGCCTTCCTAAAATATCGGATTGGTTGCAAAAGAGGTGCAGTAGAGATCAACATGGACATTTGCCTACTCTGATTAATAGTTATCATGCCCGAGGTAGAACCCTTGAGGTTGAGAACAAGCACATCGCCCTTCTCCATTGCTTCGAGGATACTCAACATCATCATGAAACTCATAATCGTCGGTATCGCCATCCAGTAATGACGAGTCAAAGAACTCGTTTTAAGTAAAGCCATCACATATGTCCTCCAGAAATGTGAAAAGAAGTGGTCAAACTGTGTTCAAACATGTGGTGTCTGAGGTGGCCGACATCGGCTAGGACGTACTGGGGTAGCATGCAGTGCCGCAGGCGTGTTTAGGGGTGATGCTTGGGGTGGGCGTTAGACTACGGACATCGCTCGTGTCTGAGTTGAGTGTTCGAGGTGGGCACAAAATAGGGTTTGGGTTCAAAATTTTTTGACCGATCAATGACCGTGACGTCTACCCGGACTTATAGGAGGGGTTTGGGAGCCCGGTAGTAGATGCTCTCGTATTATCCTTCTATCCATACTGTATCCAGACAGACATATACGGCAGTCTAGGGGAGGCTCTTGGAGTACTAGTGTTAGTTTGCTCATCCGTGTATAGGTGTGCAACAATCAAGACGTTTGGCGCCGTCCCTCCCGTTGGACCCTGCTTCTAGTAATCAGAGATAGGTAGACACGCAGAAGATTTAAGCTCGGCGGAAGAGGACGCTCGTAAAGCGATTGATCCATGAAAGGTACCAGGGACAGGTGGACTCGGACGGACCCCATGTGGGTGCCGTCGCGTGCGCTGCGGAGGGCGTGGCGAGGCGAGGCCGGGGAGGGCGCGACCCGGGGCAGCGCCATGCGTAGGCCGGCCGGCAGCCAGACGCCACCTCCCACGCCCGGGCCGCTAGTCCACATGCACGCGCCGAGGCCAAGCCAGCGACGTTTTCGTAACATCCTCCGTACGTCCACGGAGATCGCATCACTGCTTTCTATACTTTGCTGATTTTTAGCCCTCCTCTCCTCTCCTACGTCCCCAAGCTACTCTTTTCAGCTCACGCGGCATCGCTTCGACCATCGACTACAGTCACTAGACTGCATTGCGCGCGCAGCGTGTGCGTTGGTGTGTGCAGGTGGTGCAAGCACGGCGACCCATGCCTCTCCCCTCTCGTGTCGCTTAATTCATCGACCAGTCTGTGGCCGAACGACGTAATGACAACGCACGCCGTGCAGGCTGACACGCAGCTACAGCATCGCCGTTGGATGATGGGGGTTCAGCCACGATGATCCAGGCACGGGACTGATCACATGAGTGATCGATGAATCTCACTGCCAAGCAACAGTAGCTGCTTTTTTTTTTTGAAGGGACAGTAGCTGCTAGTACTAGTATCTGATGATAGACAGCCTGACACATGAATAGCGCGCTAGATGTAGCTCGTCGTCCGGTCCACTCGTGCCCGGCAGCGACTGGACGGAAGACGCGCCTGCGCCGGACCAGGCCGGAGGTGCGCCCAGCAACGCCCCGCACCGCATCCTTCCAACGCTGCAAATACTACTCCCTCCGTCCGAAAATACTTGTCATCAAAGTGGAAAAAAAGAAATGTATCTAGAACTAAAATATATCAAGATACATCCTATTTTATCCATTTTAATGACAAGTATTTCCGGACGGAGGGAGTACTTCTACTCCTAGCTTAGAGTAGTCCGGCGCTCTGGTAGTGATAGTATATTCTGCCCTAATATCCCGGAATCCTGCACAGTATTAAAAGTCCACTTTGGTTGACGCATGACGGGAAAGGAAGCAACCATCACTTCGCTCACACACCCTCCTTGATATACTAAGATAATACTAAAAGCGATTATACGATAGACTAAAAGTGATTTCCGCGGAGCAGGGAGGGAGCGGCGCTCCATTTCAGACGTCGATGAACGCGACACGAAAAAAAAGGCCAAAAGAGGATTACCGCAAAAACGCTCCGTCGGCAAGGGAGACCTAATTAAACTTGGTGACGGACGCACGTAATCCGATCAACAGACGCACTTTGCACCTGGCTGCTGCTGCTTGCTTGCTGACGATGATCGGTTCATCGATAGGTAGAACGAACGTTCCTGGATAATAAGGATTAATAATACTCCGTAGTACTGCCGCACGTTGTCTTCTCCATATAATTCACGGCGGCTGTCCTGATAATAAAGTAGCGACGATTCGTGCAGCCCCGCCCGGTGGTGGAGGTGTTCGTTCGTTCGTTCAGTCACGCCGTGGCTTTCGTCGTTGCGCTTTGGCGTCTCTTTTTGGGTCTATCATATTTGCACAACCAGAAACCGGAGAGGTAGCGGCATGTGATCCTGTGTACTAGTACCTACTTGGCGACCCATACCTAATTCCGTCTATCATCCTCCTCATCTGGACAGGACGGAGATAATAATATGGATGTATCGTTTCAAAAAATAATAATAATATGGATGTACCCAACCTCATCTTGATGCCTCTCAAACTATGCAAACACCTACTCGTTCATATAACTGACCTAACCAAATAGACCCGCAATGTCCATGGACGCGGCCGACTTGGCGAACTCGCCTGGGCCTCTTCATATCCGCCCCAAATTTGGGTTGAATGTGAAAGATGCCGGTCAGCCGGACGTTTTAGAGCAGGTATGAGGAGCCCGTCTAGGTCAGTTTTTTTTTTTGACCGATTAGTGATTGGGCCATCCGCCCGGATGTATGGGGATGGTCGGTTTGGGAGCCCAACTGTCGATGTTCTTACTTCCTTTGATTTCCAGTGGCTTTTTAATTATTATTTGTTGTTTCTTTGGTCTTTACCCGGGTTTCTTTTGTTTTCCTGTATTTTTTTTCAAGTTCTAAACATATTTTGACACATAACCTGAACAGAAAATGTGTGAACACTTTTTAAAGCTGCATGATTTACGTAGGTGATCATTTTTTGAAATTACATGAAATTTTAAAAAATGCACAATCATTTTAAGTTTACATGAACAACTTTAATTAATGTAATGGATATTTTTATTCCAAAATTCCCATTTAATTTTTATAAGTGTTTTGCTCCTTTTAAAAGACATTAGCATAACTAATTTAACGAAGATTTTCTAAAGCCTGTGAGCATTCTTATTAATTTGCAAATATGGTTTGAAATTCATAATACTTTTTGAACATTGTGAATACTTCCTAAAATTCTTCTACATTTTTAACAATACCATGCAATTTTAAAAAAATTATGGAAGTTTTTATATTTTGTGAAAACATGTAAAATGAAAAGAACAATAAATAAAGTAAGTATAAATGCCAGAAGAAAAGTTAGTAATAGTGGTAGAAAAATGTACAAATAGGAATCGGAAAACTGACGGAATGTAGCGCTAAAAATGGGAATAATAAAGAGAACAAAAAAGGGCAAGATGGGAGGAAGGTTAGAGGGGGAGAATATCTAGTGCACCATTCCTTGTAGCACACTCGGTGCACCGAACTTCCGTCGCATATTTGAAATTACTCAATAATTACTGAAAAAAGTAGCACATTCTCACAGCTTCAAAGTAGGACATAACATAAGTTGGGCTTTTGATATGGCCTATTATCACATTGACGTCAATTTTGTCATTGTTTGTATGCCAAGTTTGATTTTTGATACGAATTTTCTTGACAACATACATTAATATTGTAGTGTGCTAAATTGTTTTCAGTTTTTTCCAAACATTTTGAAATGTGCTACGGCATTCAATGCACTGGTAGCACCACAAGGATGGGTGCATCAGATATATTCCCGGTGGGAAGCACCGGCTCAACACAAGAGGGAAAGACAAGACAATTCAAACTGAGCTCAATCTATCTATCCCTTTTTTCGCCCGAAAAACATATATCTCCTATTTTAACTGTAATTTATCTGTCCGGCACCGCAAGGCGTGAAGCTTCATGTAACGGAGGCACCAAGTTTTGTCTTCCTATTTTACCTTCCATTTTGGCACGCCGTCCTCGTGTTCCACAGGGGGATTCGCACCAAGTGGCTAGCTGCTTGGAGTTTCATCTCAGAAGAGTGGAAAATTAAAAGGTGAACAAAGTGGACTCGGGGAGGGCAAGAACAGGGCAGCTTCCTGCTGTAAAATAGGCTGAGGACTTCCTGGAACCGTTCGTGCGTAGGAAGCACAGCGACGTCTCGATCGGCCATGCTCGGACCGGGTCAATCTACATTTGTCAAATCAAGTACCACTGCAAATCTCGACCACGTTTGCTGCACAACAACCATGACAGTGATCACGCAGTCATGGTCCACAGATGCACCGGTCAATTCATCAATCAAAGGGTTCATTGTCTTAATTACTCCAAACCTAATACTCCCTCTCTCTCAGTTTACAGGGCGTGCACGTATTTCTAGGTCGTCAATTTGACCAACCTAATACAAGTCATATATTATAAAAAATATATCAATATAAACTTCATATGTTCTATTTTTAAAAGATATAATTTTTGTATTATATAGTTTATATTAGGGTGATAAAATTGGCAATCTAGGTATACGTGTAGGACTTGTAAACTGAGACGGAGGTAGTAATAAAGCAAATTGGGTTTCTGTCGTCCGTCATTATAATTACCCTCCAAATAGATAAAAATTACCCACCAATGCCACCCGTAAGTGGGAAAACGATTCAGTTTTTCGGACAAAAATCGCCGCCCCGTTGGTTGTTTTATAGGGCCGCGACAGTTAGAATTCACTGAACTACAGATGGCCGAGTGGTTGTGACATTGCTCCTCCACCGATAAGACCAGGGTTTGATCCCCACATTCCACATCTCTTTTATCTTTCTTTTCTCACGCATTTTTTTCATTTTACTTTTTTGTCTTTTCTTTTCGCATTCTGTTTCCTTTCTTCTTTCTTCTTTAAATTAATTCGGGATTTTAATATTCCAATGTTGTGACTTTAAAAAAAATCTTTGAGAAACCATAAAAAATACAGATTCAAAAATTGTTGGTGGTTTTGCAAAAATGTTCGCAAAATTATAAAAAAAAATCACAATTCAAAAAAAAGGTTGGAAAATAAAATCATGTTCATCATTTTGAAAAAATGACTGTGTATTGAAAACATATTCGGGAATCTGAAAAAAAATTCCATGACATTTTAGAAAATGTTCTCAAAAAATTGTTTTTTAAAATTTTCTCCAATTTTTTAAAAAAGTTCATCGACTCAAAAAATGTTATTGAGTCAATTTTTTTTAATGAATTCGAAACTGGTTCATGCATTTAGTTTTTTGTAAACAAAACTAATGTTCATGATTCTTTTTAGAAAATAAACAATTTCAAAAGAAAATGTTTGTCGATTCCGAAAACTGTTCACTGATTCAAAAGTATTTTATGTCTAGGGTTTAATTAGTTTTTTGAAAGTCTTCATATGTCTTGGCGTTGGGAGTAGTTCGTGGTCAACGAGATTTCATTTTAAAATTTTAGACATTCCCTTGTGCAACATAATGACAAGTGTGGCATGCAAATTCATAGCCTTGGGATTTACCACGTCAAATGCATTGTGATCACGTGGACATCGCGACCATCATCGGTTAGGGTGAGAAAAAAATGGCAACATCGTGAGCCACTGTGTTAAAATAGAGTACGCTCATTGTTGTACTACGTGCCTGTCAGCTACTTGAGTTGAACATGGAAAAACGGGCTCATGCATGCATGCATGCATGCAATGGTTGCATGCTGGCGGGCAGGAGGTAGTATCACTCCCGTTGTTGATAGGCCTCTGAACTATCGGATTTTGGCCACAAAATCGTCCACAACGCCGCTTATTTTCCTGTCCATAGTAAAAAAGAAAAATTAGCACGTGTCTTGTTCATATCATAAAAAATAAAGTACAAGTGGTGAAAGTGCGACGCTTGTATGCGACACCGAGGCGAGGGAGCGTAGCTCGTAGCTGTCTGGTCCTTAGTGCAGAGAGCGGCACGTGTGAGGACTAGTCATTGATCAGTTCTGGTCCTTAGTGCGGCTAAGGATATTTCCATAAAGAGAGATCATAGACCAGAGAACGGGTGTGACTCTGAGCCACTGCTATTATATTGTAGTCGAGTCTGCCAGCAAGAGTTGAATAATGCGGGAGAAGAAGCTGAGACTTGTCCGCAGCTGGCCTGAGAATTAACTTTTACCAAGTTCTTTTAAGTTTTACCATGTTGATCGATGCTTTCTCAGAATATGTATGGACAGAAACATGTTGATGCAGGTAGAACTTGTGGGTCGTTCCAACATGGTACAGGTACTAGAACTGCGACTTGCTGGATCACCAACCTTTTTTTTAAAGGAGGAAGTCCCGGCCACTACATCTAGACGATGCGTGGAGCCACTTAATTAATGGACGATGATAGGCGCCGGTGCGCCGGCCCAAATTTGGGCCGGTCGCTGCCCTATCGTCCGATTTGCGTGTTACAGCCGTCAGATACAGCTCTTTGCCTCCTACTTCCTCCCTTCCGACGCATCTGGAAACAAAAAATCCCCTCGATGCTCGCCGGCCGCCCGTTCATCCCCTTTGCCGCCCACGCTCGCCGGCGACCCCAAGCCACCCTTGCCTGCCGTCTCGCCGCTCCTGCTCACCGGCCACCCGTGCCGGCCGCGCTCGTCCCCCGCCCGCCCCATGGTTCTGACATTGGTGACTGCAGCTCACCCACCGGCCGCCCTTGCCACAAACTGGTTCGCCAGCATGGCCGGCCGCCCTTGCCGCAAAACTGGTTCGTCAGCATGGCCGCCCGCCGCACGCAATGTCGTCGTCTGCCAGTTGCAGCTCCATGGTCACCATCGCCATTACATGCCCTTGCAGCTTTTCTCAACGCGGTTCCAGCTTTTTATGTCGCCGGTTCCAGCAAATTTCCTTCATCGCAGCATCTTGATTCACCGGTTCCAGCTTTTTACTTCGCCAGAAGAAGCTTTTCTCAACGCGGGTGGAAGCTTCGCAGTGCCGGTTGTAGCAAAATCAGTCATCATCGCAGAATCACACCCATTCCGGTTGCAACAAAAAATTCTGCCGGTTCCAGCTTCTAAGGTAGCCGGTTCCAGCAAAAATAGCTCGTCGGTGCCTCCACCCCGTCGCCATTGTAGCAAAATTGATCACCGGTTGTAGCAAAATCAATCATCGGTTGTAGCTCGTGTGATTGCCGCTCGCAGCTAGCCGCATAGCCGTTTTCAGCGCGCCAAGCAGTCGGTCCCAGCAAGACTCCATGGCCGGTTGCAAATGTCGCCGTCGTGTTAGTAGCAATTCTCCTTGACGGTTCCAACATCTACCGTTGCTGCCTCCGGTCGCCACGCAGCAGTAGGAGATGCAGTTGAGAGAGTGGAAAATCGAGGGGCAGACACTAGCTCGAGGGTGGGAAGGGGTCGGCTTCGGGGGTGCTCGCCGGAGAAGAAGAGAGAGGACTCGCTGGAGGAGATCGCAGGTTTAAACTTCCATGGCAGCCAGGGAGGTGGGGAAAAAAGAAAAAGAACCAGGAAAGGGAAGAAGAAGGACGCGGGGATGGGGGAGAAGATAACGTGGTGGGCCCTCATGGTTTGATTCGGTGTAGCCTGTGTGCGTGGACGAGACCGGCCGAAGTGTTCGGCCGGCGCGCCAAACGTAAGCGTTTACCTTAATTAATTATTCACAAAGAACTAGCAAAGTAGTACATCAGTAAGTCTGAAGACATCATCTTGACAACATTTGTCGCTACTTCTATTCATTTGATGAGCGGGTGCCGATAGTCCGAGCATAATACCAAACAGACCTCGAACCTAAGCCTAACATCTAGAACCGAAGACCCCAGCCAAGCCATATACATGGTCCGGGACACACACCGACATGTTGCTACATATAAATATATATATTAAAATAACAAAAAGAAAAACTGTTGACGTTGCGGTTTCGGGGTGAAATGAGATGTTTGGTAAGCTGGTCATTTATGCATGTTGAGTACTTGTAAAATTTATGCTGGTCGATTCTTAAGATTTTATCCGTTACACATTCAAGTGGATAGGATTGAACTGCAAAATTAAACTCAAGAGATTTGAATGTGAACTCGCATGTAGAACACCATGACCAAACTAACATGACCTACGCGTAGAAAAGTTCTAGCACGCCGCGTGTGCAGTGGCACTGAAGCATGATCGATTGACTGGTTGTTTCTTACGTCTGCCTAGATTGGTGGTGCCCTCTTGGATCTCGTCCTGGCGAACTGTCTCCAGTTTCTCAATAATACTACTAGACTCAGGCTGGTTGTAATGGGGAGTATCATATACTAGTATCATGCATATGATACTAGTGTATGATACTACCTCCCTAATGCATAGTATCATATACTCTCTCCATTCTATTATATAAGGTGCATTTGTTTTTTGAAAAGTCAAAGGAGTGCATGTTTGACCAATTTTTTTAAAAAATATATCAATATCCACAATATGAAATTTATATCATCTGATACATCATGAAAAGTAGTTTCATATTTTATCTATTAGGTACTGCAAATGTTGTTATTTTATTCTATAATCTTGGTCAAACTTACATATGGTTGACTTGCATGGAAACCAATACACCTTATATTCTGGAATGGAGGGAGTATTAGTATCATGTAATACTCTATTTATTGCCATGCATGACACAAAGTAGCATAGCATTTAATATGATACGGTATCATGATATGATACTACACCCTCTCTTTCTTCATTTAATGCTACGACACCTCATCAAAATTGCCTAGTTGGTATGCATGATACTAGCTATGATACTACCATTAGGCCCTTCCCAGTGCTCCACGGTGGACAGGTGCTAAGCATGCCACATAAGCGAAAAAATGACATGGCACAACAATTAAGGAGGAGAGAGAGCACTTTGGTGACCCCAGGAAGAACCAATGCCAAGCGCGTGAACCTAGGCAAACCACTTAAATGAAACAACTTGACCAATGGATGAAAGACTTTAGGTGCTCACTCATTAAATATAGTGTGTTTAGCAACAACAAGTTAAGCACCTATGCATTGGGGAGTTGAGTTGCTAAGGTATTTAATGCACTTAGCACCTCATCTAAGCACCTTTGCATTGGAAGATGTCTTACAACCAGCCTCATGGGTACAACCGACGGATCTTTACGGACTGGCCTACGTGCCCTCTCCTAATTCGCCCCCCTGATTTTCACTGATGGGCCTGCCGCCCTTAATTAAATCCTAGCCATTAATATTTAATCAGCCCCATAAAACTCTGTGAACACCCCGTGAGTGTAGCATCTCTCCCAGTTTCTCCCTCTCATCGTGATGTCTACTAGTACTCGTGTTGAAGCATTCTACACCTATACCCATATATACTTAAACCAACCTCTTTTTTTTAGCTTGGGTACGTAGTTTGAAATGGAGAGGATAATGTAGCTTAGTGTGTGCAGTTTTCCTCCTGTAGTGGTGAGATTTCCGTTGACCTCTACCCTTGCGTAGAACAAAATAAACAAATAAATAATTAAGAACACTATCTGTTTCATTTGAGAATGTGACTTTGGAAACCAGCCAATATAGGCGTATACACAGACGAAAGACGATAGGAGTGCATTTTTTTCTAAATAAAGATTGCAGTTGCGTTGAATGAAGTTAACCAGCTTAGGGGATCCGACTCTGCGTGATTATCAAGGCCTTTTTATTTGCGAGGTGCATGATTATCAAGGCTGAGCATGAGTAAAATAGAGATGCAAATTGTTTAACTAATTATATGATAGAAAAATTGGTTGGATTCAACCTGTTTGGTGTCTCTCAAAATAGACTTTCACCCCGCTTTATAAATAAACAACTATCACATCCATACAACAACTACAAGTGCAACAAAGGAAATAATAGAGTCTTTTGGAGCATCATGACAAACACGCCCAAAGGAAGAAAAAAAGATCACTAAGTGGCTGGAAGCTCAGGATCCCTGGGGCGCGACAGTAGTCATCGTGTCCATCATGAGGACAAGCCGGTCATGATCCCGCTGTAAAAATAGTTGGTGCCAATGCTGCAAACAAGCGAGAAATTTGAAGATAGACTTAGAAGGCTGCCCAAAAAAGACCATCTCAATAACCATCTACTTGCAGGTCGTCCATAGGGACCAGGTTTATGAAGGTCTCTTTAAGTTTTCTAGTTCTATTTTTAATTTATTTATTCTTTCAGTTTCTTATTTCTTCTTCTATAGTTTTCTTTTTCCTTTTCTCTACCTTTTGTTATTGGTTTCCTTTTAGTTTTTTTATTTTTCTTCTTCTTTGTATTTGTGTTCCCCTTTCTTTATTATTTTTCTTTTGGTTCTTTTTCCCACCATGCATCAACAAACATTCATCGTGCTTCAAAAAGTGGGTTGCCACTTTTTTTTAAGTGCTAAAATGTTCATTGTGAATTTAGAAAAATGTGTGTTGTCTAATAGAAATTTTTTATGTGTACAACAAAATAGTTTCATAAAATAGTGATGGGCATTTAAAACTATTTGCCGTGTACCAAAAATGGTTTGTCGTCGATTGAAAAATATTTTTTCTGTGAAGTAAAATCTTTTTAGAGGACACCATCTATTAGAAAACTTTTGTATTGTAATAAGCCACTTAATGTCTATTTAAAATGTTCATTGTGTTTTAGAAAAAGTTCATCCTCTATCAAAAAATAGTCGCCTTGTAATTATTTTTACGAATTACTAAAATGTACATATAGTTATAAAATTCATTTTCCCTCTATATTTTTACAATTTATTGAAATGTTCATCATTTATTTAAAAAATATTGATCATGTATTAACAAATGTTCACCATGTATTAGATTTTTATGTATATTGTTTTTTTATGTTGTATTAAAAATGTCCTTTGGTATTTAAAATGCACGATCAGTTTTGAAAATTAGGTCAATACATTTTTTAAGTAGATGAGCTATTTTTACACTGATGTTTATAAAATATTTACTATTTTTAATAAATGCATGATTTTTTTCAAAAAAATAATGTAACTTTAAAAAGTGTTTTGTGTCTTTGAACAAGTTCATGTATTTAATATTTTTGCAAAAGTTTTTTAAAAATTCAGAAAGAAGTTTTAGAATTTGGGAACATTTTTAGATTCATGAATATTTTTTTAGTTTTGTAAAACTTTTTTTATTCATGGGAATTTTCAAAATTTCTAAATATTTTCTAGACATTGTGACCATTTCTAAATTTTGTGGGAAAAAGGAGAAGGGAAATAATAATAATAATAATAACAATAATAATAATGAAGAAATCAAATAAAGATAAATGCTGGATGAAAATCGACAAAGCCAGTAGAGAAGAAATAGAAACGGGGCCTGAAGAACCTGCAGATTGTAGAGCTTGAGAAAAACAGAAAAAGAAGAAAAAGAAACTGGGAAGTTAGGAGGAAGGTCAGGGGAAAGCAGTGGCTCAAAACAAGAGGGTGAAAAGACAAGAGAAATGAAACTGTACTTCATAATCTATCTATCCCTTCTTTTTAGTTGTAATCTATCTATCCCTGGAGAGGCGCATAGCTTCATGTGACGAAAACACTAAGGGCGTGTTTGGTTGCCCGCATCGAGCCCAACCAGGCCCGTGCGGAAAGGAAGAGGCCTGTTTGGTTGCCTGGTTTCATTGTTGGGCCTGCATTGTACGCTTCTTAAAGCAGCCCAGAGCCAGGCTCGCTGGAAACGCTCGAATCGGCAGTTTCTCGCGAGCCAGGTCGAGCCGAGCGCAAGCGAGCGGGCCCTTGCACGAGTGGAGTCGGGAGGGATGCGAGGTAATTAGGTGAGGTCTTCTTCAACCTCTAGTAAGCTCCTATCTAATATCCTCCCTCTGATCTACACAACGGTGCTTCGATTCGAGGTAAGCTCTACACGAAAAAGATGCACATCGATGCTACGGTTCCATTCAGGCGATCGGTTCGTAGTTTCGTTGGTCATAAGTTCTTAATTTTGTCTTCCTGTTTGGAGCTATTCTGGACGAATTTTGTCAGATTCATCGCGCATGATCGATCATTTGAAATTTTCTTTGACCAGCAGCCTAATCTCGCAGTTCCTCAAAACATTCATGTTGTAAGTTTTTGGTTTCGACGGTCGTAACTTCATCTCTCTTTGAACAACAGTCTACTGCACTGACGCCGCCATGTCGAGCTCCTTTGTCCTCTGCTCAGAGCCCTCCTATTCGCCCATCTCGATGCCGAAGCCCTTCCCCTTGATCTCCTTGCCCACGTCCTACTACACTAGAGTCGTTTTTGGGTCCCTCATCTCGGCCTACTTTCTGTCCTCCTCCTACTGCACTGACGCTGCAATGCCGCGCACACTACTTTTTTGTGTCCTCTGCCCCCGTGCACACTGCAGTTCGCCACGCCGCCGATGGGGTCGATCATCTTGGCTTCCTCTCTCTCGCCCTACTACACTGGAGTCATTTCCGGCGTCGATCATCTCGGCCTCCTCTCTCGTCCATTGCACTGACGATACCATGGCGCGAGCACTGCGTTCTCCTCCTCTATCGACTGTCTTTGCGCGAGCACCGCAACTAGTTCGCCGACGGTGTCGCTCGTCGTGCCGCCGCCGGGGTCGCTCGTCCACGACTCCATGCACGTCATGTCGGATACGGCGCCACGGCCACTATCCACCGCAGTCGCCATGGTCCGGCGCACACTGCATTTCTTCTTCCCCTTCCTCTGCTAGCTGTTAACCCTATGTGCTAAGTGCAAGTGCTAGGTCTTAATCATACCCCATGCGGGCAACCGAACAGCGCGTAGTTGTATGCACCGAGACAATGCAGGCAACCAAACAACGTGCCAAAGTTGATCCCCTAATGCACGAAGTCCATATGCAGGCAACCAAACATCTTGCAGATGTCGCATATGAGACTGTTTTTTCAGAGCCAGGCTGGGTTGAGATGTGTATGCAATGCAACTACTGTTCACTACTGCAACCAAACACGCCCCAAGTTTCTTCTCTCTGTTTTCATTCCATTTCCGCACGTCGTCCTCGTGTTTCACAAGGCATGTTTAGAGTTTCTGAAGAGTATATAGAAAATTAAAAGGAGAACAAGCTAAAGAGAACTCAGGGCAAGAGCAGGGCAGCTTCCTTTCCTGTTGCTTTAGATAAAACTAAAATAGGGTGATCACTTGTTGCGAGCACGGTCAAAGGCCAGCCTTGCAGGAAGCCAGGAAACGTTGTGTTTGCGACGTCTCGATCGTGCATGCTCACTTGCTCAGACCGGGTCAATCGCCATTTGCCAAATCAAATGCGAGAGGTGCCATCGCGGCCATGATTACTGTCAATCTCGACCATGTTTTGTCCACAGCAACTACGACAGTAAACATGCGGTCATGTTCCACAGACACACAGGTCAATTCCTCAATCAAACGGTTTATATTGTCTTAATTAGTAAACTGTCAGTCTGGAATTAAGATGGCATATTTTACAGGCGGCTGCACTGACAGTGCACACTCCGGCTTGACGCGAAAACTAGAGATTGAAATGGAAATCTTGGAGGTCGACCAGGTCGATTCGTCTCGGTCTCGCCACATCTTATCCGGTTGTTGGGATCTTAGAAATATGCACTGATCGGTCCAAATTGACGGGGGAACATTTTTGGACTCGATCGAAAACGTTGACGTGCAATGTTTGAATTGAACTTGGAGAAACAGGATGGATGCATGCATGCTGGCGGGCGGGAGATATGTATATCACTCGGTTGTTGGGACGTCTCTAAACTTTTGGCACAAAATCGTCGACAAGGCCGCTTATTTTCTTCATCCATAGTCGTTGGTGAGACCGTGAGAGTGAGACGCTCGTATGCGACACTGGGCATGTGTGCTGGACTTGCGAGTGCATGCGGCACGTGTGTAGCAGTAGTCGTTGAACAGTTTTTGTCCTTAGTGCAGTTAAGTATATTTCAAAAATGATTAGCTAGAGATCAAAGACCAGCGAACAATTGTGACTCTGCATCACTGCTATTATTATATTGTGGTTGAATCTGCCAACAAGAGTTGAATAATGCGGGAGATTAAGAAATGTCCAGAATAAGCTGAGGCTCGTTGCAGCTGGGCTGGGTGTTAGGTTTTTGTAAGTTTTTCTTAACATGTTGATTGACAGATGCTTTCTTGGAACTAGGTGATACCCCGCGCGTTGCTGCGGAAACTTGTTGTGATTTTCTTACCGGTATATAGCAAAAAGTTTGAACAATGTCATGGTACATTAGCATGCCAAACTACCTAAAGAGACAATATTATATTAAAGTTTGAGGAGGCAAGGAGAAGAAAGCATAAAACAGAGGGTGCATTGCAATCGCTTTTGAACTTGTCCATACAACTAACTTTTTTGTTGAGCGTACAAACAAATTAAAAATCCTATTTCAAATTCATCATTCGATTTAGGATCCCTTCTATTTACTATGAATGGCGATATAGTCGAGAAGGCCTTCGACTTGTCAACTCCCCGGAACAACAACAAATGTGAAATGACTAAAAATATATTAACTTAGTTATGGAGCAAAGTCACGCTCAAACACCACGTGGAAACCATAAATATGCAATCTTGAGTAAACCCCAAAATATAATGTTTTGACGACAATCTCTAACAAAGTAGTTGACACATTGTTATTCAATTGCATAAATTCTTTGTTATTCAATTGCATAAATTCCGATGAGAGAAATATGCTTACTTTTACATATGAGAAGATGGCATTAGGGTCAGTCAGAAGTTATTAGTTGCTTCAGTGCAATTTTTTTAAGGTATATGCTGCAATACCTTTTGGATGCAGATTGTGCAATCATGATAAAAAACATGTTGTATGCATACTTCTCCCAAATATCTCCAAAGTGAGTAATTTTATTCACATCAAGTGAAACAGTAATGTTAATGAAAAATAACATCATAACCTGGGATTACCTGGCTCGGTGACTTGAGAATCAATAATGTAAAAATCTTAGACTAAACAATCTTACATCAGATAAATTGATAACCTAAACTGTTGAATGCCGATGTATTTTCTTTTCTTTTCTTGTTGAATCCAGAAGAGATCAAGATGGACTGCAATACTTTGGATAACCTGCTATCAAGATAAACATGGTTTAAACTATGCACTTTTTTCCATGTCCAAAATCCTACAGTGAAAATTTTGAACACATGTCCATCAGAAAAAAACACAGGATCTGTCACCTTCTCAAACTGTATATGATCACGATTTTACAACACTACACAAAATTGGAAGGGGATCATCGCAGCTCCTTGCCATTGATTCTGGCAATCGCGAGGGCTGGTTAGGTTGGATGCGGAGCCATAACCGTCAGGTAGAGAAAATCTGAAGGCATCCACCGATTCATAGAGGAGAGGGAGAGATGAACTGCAGACCAAGAACATCGATCAGTCAAAGATATAGTTGGAAAGATTTTCAGTCACGGCAAACGGTGGCAATTACCTTGGGATGAGACGGTGATGATCCACTCGATCTCAATTAGAGAGGAATGCGTAGCTGGTGCCCACCGTGGAAGAGATATGTAGGAGGGGGAGAGAAAGAACCCCTTTGCGCATCTTCCTCACCGCCTTCTGCACGATCTGGACGTCACATCTGCGACGACGTGGCTACCAGTGTCGTCCACGGCCTCCTCCGGCCCCTGAACATGCCCTACCCCAACGCCGCCACGCACCACCGCTGAGTCCTCTGGAGCAGGGAGTTCACAAACACGGCCGGGTAGGATATGAGGGCGATGGCGCAGGCGATTACTGCCCCATTTATTTGGTGGAGAAGAAGAAACGGCGGCGGTATAGAGATGGAGAGATTAATGGGAAATCAATCGACTGAGGAATTAATTAGCGCTCGCGCTGGTTCGATTCGAGTGGCCGAATGCCAAGGAGTTAGTATCTGCTAATTTGAAAGATAATAATTGTGTGGGGTCGTGGCAATGGATGGGAAGGCTGGAAGGCTGGACTTTAGCGATGGGCTTCCGATGGGCGTTTTAGGCTGGAATAGGATGAAACGTTATCTTGACTTGGCGGTGGCAGCTCTTAGTAAATTGCTCAATCTTTGATCAGACGGCTGCACACACCTCGCCTTTACTAAATCAACGGCTATAACAATTGGAGTGACGTGGCTTCATGAGAAGGCAGGAAAATCATCTAGTGGGGTGCCCCTATTTAGATATAGAAGATGAGGATACAAGTTGTGGGTCGTTCCAAACGTAGTACAGGTACTAGAAGTGCAACTTGCTGGTTGTTGCCATATACAGTACTCCGGAATTAAAACTGCATTTCTATTGGGTGAAGTGCTGTTGGTAAATTTTGGAGTAGGTGTTTGTCTCTTTTTTTAACACAGTGCAGATGTTGACGCTCATACATATATTTATACACTCACACAGTGCAGACGTTGATGCTCATACATACATTTATACACTCATCCCTATGAAAGTATATACGCACACCTCTTGAGATTGACGAAGTCGTCACATACATCTACGTAGTCGATGAAAACGTCTCCTTCCACTGAATGTACATCGCCGGAATGTTCCGAATAAATCCAAGAAAATGCAAGCATCAGTGTCAAGTCCGGTACTTGAACTCTGATGGACAGGGGGTACAATTGTCTTCCTAACTATCCAACCACAGGTTGGTTTGCGCTTGTCACCGTGTTTGGTAAGATAGAGACAACAGCAACACATATAAATGTCAAATTATGCTAGTCGTTTCTTCTGATTATATCCATTACACGTTCAAATGGATAGGATTGAATTGGAAAAATTAAAGGTCAAGATATTTGAATGTGAACTCGGATATAGAACATCGTGACCAAACTAACATAACCTACACGTAGAAAAACTCTAGCACGACGGGTGTGCAGTGCACTGAAGCATGATCCAATGACTGGCTTTTTCTTAAGTATGCATAGGTTAGCGATGCCTGACTGGGTCTCTGGCTTCATGTCTAAATTTGGCAAAGTCTAAATTTATCTATCTGAAGGACGGAACATACAAGCATGCATAATGCTTCAAAATATTCGGTGAATATTTACAACTACTTCCATTTTCGATTATCCGGCGACAACAAAAGGGGAGAACATGGATGAAACCTCTCGGCTAATTTTTTTGACTTTTCTCATCCATTGTTTTTTTAACTCTAGACTATTTCATGTTCTTAACTCGATGCAGCCCCCGCGTATATACGCAGGGAAGTCGGTACGGATGAAGCGACCTTAGGGTCCAGACAATTAGAGCATCTACCGCCGGGCGCCCCAAACTGGCCTCAAACGCCTTGATGGTCCGTCTGGTCACGGAAATCTGACCTAGACGGGCGCCTCGAACATGCCTTAAACGTCCGAGCTGACCGGCACCCCTCATATCCAGCCCAAATCTGGGACGGATATGGTGGCGCCCGGGCGCGCCCGCCACGAAGGACTGGCGACGGGGTCCCACACGGAAACGCCCGGAACCCGACGGTCGGACGGATGCCTACTTCATCGCCACGGTGTGAGCGTCGCGTGGGGCCGCTCCGGCTCGCCGCCCGAGGCCAAAGCCGGCTATTTAAGTCAACCGGCGTCCCAACCCTAGCCCATCCACCTCCTCCCTCTCTGCGCCGCCACCCGAGGCCAAAGCCGGCTATTTAAGTCAACCGGCGTCCCAACCCTAGCCCATCCACCTCCTCCCTCTCTGCGCCGCCACCCGAGGCCAAAGCCGGCTATTTAAGTCAAGTGGCGTCCCCCAACCCTAGCCCATCCACCTTCTCCCTCTCTGCGCCGCCACCCGAGCCCGTCTACCTCCTTTCCCCCGCTCTCCCACGCTCTCCCGCATCGTGATGGTCCGGCGGCTGATCACCACATACGCTATGCTCATGCCGGAGCGCCGGAGGCAGATCGCGAAGGAGATCCAGGCACGGCACGCCGCCAGCGATCTAGACTCGCCTAAGCTGGAGGAGGAGCAGCGGGAGGAGGAGGAGGGAGAGCCGCTGCCGGAGCCGATGGAGGTGGCGAATCCGAAGGAGAAGGAGGCGGAGCAGCCTGCTTTGGGGGAGGGGGGGGGTCACCATGGCGGAGGCAGAGGCGGAGTTTGCCGTTGCCCAAGCCGTAGAGATGGTTGAGCAGCAGGCCATCATGGAGAGCATCCAGGATGAGGCCTATGTGGAGCCCAACCGGCAGTTCCTCCGGCAGGAGCAGCGGTGTCTGACGCGCTGTTCGCTGAACTCGACGCGGAGATAGAGGCGGAGGAGGCCATAGCGAAGCAGCCGTAGGCGCCAGAGCTGCAGCTGCCGCCCATGTACCCGGAGCCGGGCACGGAGATTATCGTCATCTCCGACGAGGAGTAGCTGCGTAGTAAGAAGATTTTTAAGTTTGAATACTTTTGTGTGGATTTGAGAATTTAGTATGAAATGTCCGGATGCAGTTGTGTTGACTTGAGGATTGCTCGGTCATTGCCCATGAACGCGCCCGGGTGCGTCCGCGAGTGTTTGAGAGACTATATTTATCATATTCGCGGTTGTAGATGCTCTTAGGGGGAACTTTATGATGCAGCCCCTGAGCTGATTACGGGGGTTTTCACTTTGTGCGATACTGACCCTGGAGTCTATCCTGGAGGGTTCGTTTATAGTTTTTAGTGACCAGGAAGAAATAAATGTAATCACGGGGCTCTTTTATCAAGATGGAACATCTTTATTTGCTAAATTAATGTTTGATTGTGGTAAGACAAAATGACAAATAATCTAAAATTTTAAAAAATAACTTAAGCATAAAAATGACGTAGTTGGGCGGTGTTCGACGTGGATGGTGTAAGAGCATGTCTAACAGAGCCCTCAAAAACTCAACCTTCAAAACTAGTTTGAGGAATGAGAAAATGTCGTTTTGAAGGCCGAAAATCCCTGGCGCAGATCAATGCCCTTAAACCAACCCTCAAAACAGAATATTTTGTTTTGAGGGTTTGTTTGAGGGCACTGATCTGCGCCCCGGCCTTCAAACCTTCAAAACAGGACATCAACATAAATCACTCTCAAATTTGCAAATGATCATGATCACATACATGAAACAAACTTGCAAATCATCATCATCACATAGTAAATCCCATGGACATCATAGCAAAACATACAACGTGCAAATGATCATCATCACATAGTCATCGGAGACATCATTTGCAAAACATAAAATGTACGAACAACTTCAAGCACCGGTGAAGTTGTCCACACCTCCATCGCCTCCACCACTCATCGGAGACTCACCTCGGAGAGTAGACGACGCACCACCACCAGCAACATGCAGTAGCCTCTTCCTGTCCGCGATGTTCTCCTTGTACTCCTTCCACCACGCCAATTGCTCTTCATCCATGTCCTTTCCAGACATCATCATGTGCTCCTTCTCCTCGGCCATGAGCTCCTTCCATGCTTTTGCTTCCTTGAGCTTGATCATCCTCTCCTCCATGTCAGCCTTGCGCTTGGCATCTTCTCGCCTTGCTTCCAATTGTGCTAGTTTCACCTCTTTCTTTCTCTCGGTGATAATAAGCTTTGTCTCCAATGCCTTCGTTGTCAATGTCTCCTTTGACTTGATCATTTGATCAATCTTTTCCCTCAAGCTTGATGCCACCGCTTCCATCTTCATCCTTTCTTTTCCCTTCCTGGTTCCCTCGGGCTTGTCATGGTTACTTCCTGCTTCATCACTATCATCCATTTTGAGCATATCCGATTTCTTCGGTGCACTCTCTTGATCCCTCAATTTCCATTTGTCAAGATGTTGGAGCAATGCCCAACAATGCTTGAATGGGAAGGATTTTCCCTTGGAACCGGCCATGTCCTTGTACCTCAAGTCGGCATATTTCTCCTAGAACATATCTTCATTGGAAGCATATAAAAATCACAACCAAGCATAACCAACAAGTAAATAAAGCATGAACCAACAAGTAATAAGCATGATATTTGTACTCACATAATCACTCTCAACGCAACCACTTGGGGGTTGATCCCTCACTTGATCCATAGCGTACTCCAACGAGCACAAGCGGGTTTCATCAAACTCCCACCGGCCTTGAAGCGATCTGTAAGAACGAGCTCTCAATGTGGCAGTCTTGGGTTTCAGCTTGCAATAGCTCTCCTCAATGCGTTGCCAATAACGTTTCCCGGTTTGATCGGTGCCGGTGACCGCATCCAACCCCACTTGCGACCAAGCCTTGACCAAGAGGACAACTTCAACCTCCGTGTAGTTCGCCGTGCGAATTGGCCTTCGAGCACCACCTCCCGCTTCAAACACTTCCTCTCTGATCTCGGTGACATCTTCATCTTCTTCCTCCTGCTCACCCGCCTCCTCCTCCTCACCCGCCGGCTCCTCAACATGGTAGTCGAAGGAAGCAAGTGGAGGAGACCCAATGTTCACCTCCACGTCGTCGAGCAAGGCCCTATATGACATGGTTGGTGCGGATATTTCATCGAACACGTCGGTCGCGGTTGGCGGCGTTGGAGCGGCCGTGCTCGGCGGTGGCGGTGGCGGTGTCGTGGTATGCTCTGCCCCCGCTTGCAGCTTGCAAGCTGCTTCTCCTTGCGCTTAGGAGCAGCCGTGGTGGAGGTTGCTGGCTTGGCGGGCTTCGCCGCCTTCCCCGCCGGTTTCGCCGCCTTCGCCGCGGGGGCGGGCACGGGCGGCTTGCTTGGCACGGCGTGGGTGCCCGCCCGCCTCCATTTTTGGCCGATGTGGGTGGCCGCCACCATCTCCGCCACGGCGGCGTCGGTCGAGGTGCCCGGAGGCGGGAGGCGCGGGGCGGGGGCGAGCACGGTCGCAGCCACGGGCGCGGGCGCGGATGAAGCCGGCGGCGGAGGAGCGGCGGAGGGGCTGGCCGGGGGCTGGAGGGGCTCCATGGCCGCCGGCGGCGGCAGGGAGAGGAGGCTTGGGAATTTTCCCTCCCGCGCACAGAGTTGACCAAGTGAGGGTTGGGCCTTCAACTTGCCCCAAACCCTCACTAGTGCAGGTTGGCCTCGAACTTGAGGGTTCGGCCTGGATTTTTTTTTGAGGGTTTAGGGATTTGAGGGTACTGATCTGTGGTTTTTTTTTGCTGAACCCTCAAACTGGCAGTTTTTTTTTTCTCTAACCCATCTTTCTGTTGCGAGGTCTATAGGCCTCAACCCCGAGTACTATGTGTGGTAATCATGCGGACATGATGTAGGCATCTTGATTACTGCCAATCTCGACCACTTTACTGCACAACAACCATGACAGTGATCATACAATCATGGTCCGCAGAGACTGGTCAATTCATCAGGGTTCATTGTCTTAATTAGTAAGGTGTTGTACGTGCATGTCAACCTGGAATCAAGATGTCAGCATACCATTCGGTCCAATTTGACAGTGGTGGATATTTTTGAGCTTGATGGGAAGATGAGGAGGACTTTCGAAAACGTCTTCGAATTGAACTTGGAAAAAACAGGACTCATGCATGCTGGCATGTTAGCTGGCGGGAGATATATCACTCGATCGGTTGTTGGGACGCCTCTGAGCTTTTGGTTTTGGATCTCGGCCACAAAATCGTCCACATGGCCTGGTTATTTTCCTGTCCATAGTCGTTGGCGAGAGTGAGATGCTCGTATGCGACACTTGGGCGAGCGAGCGAGCTCAAGCGGCGGCCGTGACCAAACGGATAGGATTATGCTGGTCCTTTACGTGCTGTACAATTAAATGTCAAATTATGCTGGTTGTTTCTTCTGATTTTATCCATTGCACGTTCAAATGGATATGATTGAATGGAAATTTAAAGGTCTAGGATATTTCAATGTGATCTCGCATGTAGAACACCGTGACCAAACAAAGATGACCTATACATAGAAATATTACGAGAGAGTTTGGATGGTGTCCACAAGGAAATATGCCTGGCCTGGAGCTTCCCCGAAGATTGCCTGGAATCTGTTTGGTTCACGTCCAGAAAAGTCAAGGCCTAGCCTGGCCTGGTGATGTGACAATCTGATTAGCCTGTACTTTGTCCCAGGCAGCCAGCTTAGCCTGGACCAGGCGTTCAATACGACTCGCCTGGACGGCTGCCTGGCAGCTAATAGCTGCTGTTTCCTATGCACGTTGTACTTATCTGCCTTTACTAATCCTAGTAATACTTTCCCAGGCGTGGCCATGAACAAAACAAGTACTGTCCAGGCCTGCCTGGCCAGGCAGAAAACTTTAAAATACCAGGCGCAAACCAGGCAGGGTCTTTTCCCAGGCACGGAGCCCAGGACACTAACCAAACTGACCCTACATGCTCGTGTGTGCAGTGCACTGAAGCATGATCGATTGGCTGGTTTTTTCTTGCGTGTGCCTAGACTGCCGATGCCTGACTGGGTCTCTGGGTTGATGTCTATCTATTTTTGAAGGGCGGAACATGCAAGCATGCATAATGCATCCAAATGTTCTCTATCAAATTTCCTAAAAAAATTGTATTCTCTATGAAATTGCGTACGACTATATATAGGCACTTCTTATTCGAATATCCAATTCCGAGCTCGGGCTTATTCGATACAAGTATAGGGAAGAACATGGATGAAACCTGCTCGGCTAAATATTCGAATTTTTGTTGTCAGTGTGTTTTTTGCCTTAGACAAACTTATGCTTTCTTTTGTGGGAAAACAAAGTAGCAGACTCCACAAATATACACGCATCCACAGGTACCATACGACCGACTCCCTCTTGTTGTCAACTTGCTGGCCTTGATTACGTGTTCTCATTCTTCCGACTAAACTGTTTCCAGTTTCTCCATCTCATCGTGATGTCTACTCGACTACTCGTGCTGAACCGTTCTACACCTACACCCATGCTCACACCTACCTTTCTAAATCTTGGTGCGTAGTTTGAAAGGAGTGGATAATGTTGTTTACTATGTGGAGTTTTCTCCTGTAGTTGGTGAGATTTCACATTGACCCCTGCCCATGCGTAGACCAAATAAACAAATAAATAATTTAGAATGCAACTACACTAGTCCTATCTATACATCTATGTAATTGTACAAATAACTCCGAATAACAACCGAGGTGAATCTGATCCGCCGGTTGAGACGTGACAAATCCAAGTATCGCTGACCATTGGATCTTCCCATTACTTATTCTACCACGTGTACTATCTAGAAGATTTTATGGCTGGGCTTAAGCCATATGGAGATCTTGCACATAACTTAAAGCACACTTCTACTTTATTCTAGACTCTACCATACTACTCTTCTAACTTCTTTTTCTATCCAAACTTTCATTCATTTTTTACTTCATATTAAACGCTATGTACCTTCATAAATCATATTTATCTTTGCAGATAGAACATTAGCCTTGAGATAGCCAAAAATGACACCTGTACAACACACGATTGATATATTTTACGCGATTTTGCCATCTTATACCTCATGAATATGCCTCACAATTCCATTTGATTGTTATAATTAATACAGTAACATATGTCTATCTTTGTTTGTAATTTAACTATTTGAGATCTTACGTGTTATGCACTTTAACTTACTAGTATGTACCTAAAAAGTTCATCCCACTATATTATTTATCTTGACATGCACCATATTCATCTCATTGCATATGTTTCACACATGCCATCTGCCATTTAAATGTGCATGCGGTCAATCAATTTTTCACTTTCCACCACATGCACGCCCTCCACATCATCAAGCGCCCATGCAACCATTCAACTTTCTACCACATGCAAGCCCTCCACATCATCAAAGAACATGAAAGCCCTCCACATCATTATTTTTCTTTATTTTTAACAATAAATAATTGAACTGAAATGTCACAAGACGATATAACATGCATCCACCCTATTATCAAGTAACTTTGCTTGGTCGGGAACTATCAATAAAGGAAGGTTGTGCTAGGACTAGAACTTCCAAAAGGAGGTTATGCCGACGGATGGAGCTGGAGCGCACAAGTGAGATGGGAATGGGAATGGGGCGGCCTGCCCTGACCCGGACCTGGTCTCTACCTGCCCATATGTTATGTTCAAGGAGATGGAGCCGGCCCAAGATCCGGCCTCATGTTCCATTGGTCAACATGGTCCGACACATTTAAATACAAGATTTCATAGAATACGGAGCATTTACATGACAACATTATTTCAACTAGCATCATTTAGCAATGGGGATTTTTTGTAACTTAGGGTATTTATAATTTATTTGTCAAAGAAAAAAAGGAAAATACGCAAGTTTCTTTCTATTTCCACAACTTTTGCATCATAAGGCACCATATTTGTAACTTTAAACGGAAATAGTCTTGGGTCAATAGTTTGAAATTTTTATATAAGCACAAGGGTAACAACCTTGCAAAGGCATGTGCATTGTAACAACAGACTTCAACCTTTATGTGGAGGGAAAAAACAGACTTCACCCTCGGGAAATTAAAACAATTGGGTCGACCCACTTGTCCTAGTGGGCCGATGATGACGGGCTCCCCTGCCCTAATTTTCTTATGCAGTCGACCGAAAAGACCCATTATGTGTTGGGCCAATGTCCCAATGGGTAACATCGGCCCATTCCCATCTTGAATTAGAGCTCCTATTTGACGCTCCCAATGTCAAATTCACATCACCAAATCTAGCGATCTTTTCTTTGGCTTGGTTTCCTTCGGCTTATCCAATCGGTTTTCATTAACCCTCCATTCAAGATTGAAAAAAGTATTCACAAAGTTAAAAATATATTCTCAAATAAAATAACACGCCAAGTTGAAAAGTATTAAATATTTTATTAAAACATTTCCAAATATAGAAAATGTTAAAAAATGTTGAATCAAAAACATGGTGATGATTTTCAAACATTATCCCAAACTCAGACAAGTCCCAAAGAAATAATAAAACCACCTAGAAAAACAGATTTGAAAACAAAACAAGAACGAGAAATGAAAATCAATGGGTAAAAATAATCCCTGGGAGTCGTCTTGCTCGCTACTATGCTGGGCCCATCTCACATTGCCCGAGGCGAGCGGATGATAGGTCTCTTAGTATGGAGATATAATATCCGCGGGAGAGTGCCTCGTCAGCGCTTAATGCACTAGGTTGCGCAAGAACGCATAGGGCGTCGCCCGTGGGTCGGCTAAGCAATCGCGCTCGCTACCTACTCGCTAACCGTTTGTGGGTTTATCTCGTTTGTTATCTGATTGTCGTTGTCCTTGAAAAACCTGACCATTTTTCTGTTAGTTCTTTAAAATTTGTTGAGATCATAAAATGATCACAAATTTATAAAAGTGTTGTGTTTGATAAAATTCAAAAACAAACTTTTAAAAAGGTCACAATTTCAAACAAAGTTCAGGGAATTTATTTTTTTTCCTTACGGTGAACTTAGAAAAAAATGTTCATGAGATATGACAAAAGTTAACACAACTTGAAAAAAATCGTATGTTTTGAAAAATTTCCTGAACTTGGAAAAGTTTGCAAATTCAAAAAATAGAAATTAAGTAAATGTTTTTTTAAAGTAAAAGATAGAGATAGCTCTACCTTGTATATTTCAAACAGGCATAAGCCTGAAGACCAAGGGCAACAAACAGTAATGTTGTGGAATTTATTTTTTGCAAATTTGCTAAATATTCACGATTTTTTTTAAAATGTAAGAATTAAACAAAAAGAGAAAAGAAAAATAATAGTAAAGGGAGGCGGCCGCAAGCAGGAAGAAGAGCTCGCCAAGGGCAACACGACGCAGAGGCTCTCGAGGCCATCTGGATTGGATTCCTACTCGCATATGGGGAACGAGAACAAGAGGCAGGAAAGAAACGACGACGGCCACCTCCCTCGCCGGCTCTCCCAGCTCCATGGCAAAAGAAAAGATGCTTCGGAGTTCAGTCTAGTGCAGGCACACGTCGCTCTTTCTTCGCACCCGTTGCATCTGGGATCGGTGAGCGAACCCAAGATGTTCGGATCTAGTTCATCAAACGCTCCGATGCTTACGAGTTTTCTTGGGTTGTTGTAAGAAAACTAGTTTCATTTCATGTGCTCATGTCACCTGTCGTGTCAGGCTGGAGTATATCCCGAGGAGAGGTTTGCACATGTATTCCGTGGGCAGCAGCTCTCCAAAGCTCATGAGCATTTTGGATTTGGATTCCGGGGTATACGTGGACCGGGCAGGCGAGCGGCCCCGGCCAGCGGCAGCCAAGTGTTGATGTGCGAAGTAGTTTTCTGTGTCCGGCGGCAACAGGATTCTTCATCAGGCTCGGTACGTAACACCGGACCGGACACCTGTTTCTGCATCTTGCCGCTTTCAATAATTCACAAGGAACCAGAGGATTCTTTTTCCTGATCATGTAGCATTTCAACCAACATGATTCGATGCCAAAGACAAAGAGTAGCATCTCAGTGTTTCTCTGGATCTCCGTTATCTGATTGTTGTATCACTTCTGCTTCGGTACAACCCCCTAAACACATCGGTAAAAATCATCATGAGTAACTTGCATGAGGAATCGAACTCCTAACCTCGAACACCTGATTACACCTCTTACCACTTAACCTATGCTACAACTGTGATATTAGAAAGCACGAAATATATAAGGAATCACAATGTCAGGCTAGCCCAACATGGCACGGCGAAGCTGCTTCTGTCCGTTGGATTAATCTGAACCTCGCCCGGTCTTTCTCCAGCTAGTTTCCTTATAATCTGCTTCAAACAATTAATTGGTCCCGCCTAATCTGCCTCCTAAATTAAGTGGTCCCAAAAACCACGGTTAGTTGAAACGGAACGTTGGTCCATCTTTGTTTCCATGTAATTCTGTTTCTCAAACTAATCAGACCAATCAAGCAACGACATATTCTCTTATTTTATACCGGATGAAATTTTGTTTCTTTTCCTACTAAAGTTAGCTTTCCGTACATGTTAAATTTGCTTCGATCGAGAAAACTTTTATGTCCAATGTAACAATTTATTATTTGTTGTTTATTTAGAAACAAAATGTTGTATCAATTTTCTAATATTTTCCGTCAAGAAGCATATTTTAGTTCCGGTGTTACTCGACGTCGTTACTTCCGACGCCACCGAACTTTGCTTCGATCTAGTGTGATTCAGTTTCATAGAAAATATGCTTCCCTAATATTCATAAACTTGCTTTAGTCACGCTGCTTCAATATTGCATATTCGGTCCATGTCCATATAATGCGAAATAGTGACAAATTCTGTTTTCGTTAGTTCATTTTTCTTTCTTTGAACTTTATTATTCTTTTTGAGACCTGTTCTAAATTTTAAAATATTGTTTGAAATACCAAAAAAAAATGTTCTTGTTTGAAATATAGTTTACAATTTAAAAAATATTCTAGAATTCCATTTGACGGATGTTGAATAATAACGTGCTTTCAGACGGACGCTTTTCGCCCTACCCGAACACCATCAAAATTTTGGACATCCTTCAAATGATGTCAACTTCTGCAAGCAGGTGGCCATGGCCATGGTAAACATCTATGCCTGGTCATTTATCGGATTTTTTAGGAGAAAAAACAAGAAAATTTAAAACTTGTCAAAAACCTAGACAACTTGGCATGGTTGCTTGAATTGATCATACACGCCCATGAATTTTTTGGAGTGATTTAAGGAATGTCGAGAAGCGAGGTGCTCCCAAATGGACCCTTCTCGCCTACCCGAACACTCTTAGTTGAACATGGTATTTTATTTTTGGAAATCTCAGGAATGACCCCAAGTTTTGTAAGCTGGTGAACATGCTCATGCCAGGCATCCATGCCTGGTTTGAACTACTTCCGACATTGTATGTACGTTGCGACACATCGGGCCATTTATCGACCTTTTTTCACCGGGAAAACTTCAGAAAATGCCAAACTCATCAAAAATACAAACAACTTGGCACGGTGCCTTCAATTCATCATACAAGGCCATGGAAAAAGGGGGTAATCTCAAATAAGTCAAAAAATTGCGCTATCACACAGAGTCTTCTAGCCTACCCATGAACCCTATGTTCAACATGGTCTTGTTTTGGCACATCCTTGAAATGAACCCAACTTTTGCTGCAAGGTGGGCATGTGCATGGTAGGAATCCATGTTAGGTTTGAACGATTTATGACACCGTATGGAAGTTGCGACACATTTGGCCATTTATCGGCCTTTTTTCACCAAAAGAACTCCAGAAAATGCAAAACTTGTCAAAAAACCAAGTAACTTGGCATGGTGCCTTGAATTACTCATACAAGGCCATGAAAAGAAATTGAAGGCATTTCATCAATGCCGAGAAACAACGTGCTCTCAGACGGAGCCTTGTGGCCCTCGAGCACTCGTCATTCAACATGGTCTATTTTTGTACATGCTTCAAATGACTTCAACTTTTGCAACCTGGTGGGCATGCCCATGGTAGGAATCCATGCCAGGTTTGAACGATTTTCCGACACCGTATACAAGTTAGGACACGTCCGACCATTCATTGGCCTTTTTTTACTGGAAAAACTCCAAAAAATGCAAAACTTGTGCAAGGATGATGCACGCGGAGCTCACACATGGTAGGCTAGTTCAACGTCCAAGGATGATGGCTATGAATAAGTTAAATTATTGTTGTTTAAGAATAAAAGTGTTTATAGTTCTTATCAACCAATTTTGTGCCTGTGTATATTCTTATTTTGCTTCTGTACAATTTATTTTGCAAAAGTTAAATGTTTCCATCAAACGGAAATACTGGTTTTGTTACATCAAAATATATTTACAGATCATAGAAATGCTACAATAGCATAGAAATAATGCTTCTATTGACCCAAAAAATATTTCTGTTAATACGGTCAATAAATATGGAATAAATATGTTCTCATCACACCATAAAAATGATGCTTGTACTGATAAAGAATAATGCTTCCATGCCACCTAAGCATGTTGGGCTGCACAAAAAGCATCTCAAATAGTAATAATTATTCTCTTATATTTGTTTGTGTGAAGAAAATCACAACTTAATAGGATTTATTATAATTAATGATATTTGGCGTGATTTATGGGAAGCAATTTATGTGCACGTCCAATCAGGAAGCACTTATTTAGAAAGCAACGAGAAGTTTTGTTTTTGCGGGAAAGAAAACAACAAGAGTTGACATCTATAGTGAACGTGTTTAGCCGAACGGCAGCAATTTATTAAGGATCGAAACCAACAAATCATGTGTGGCCATATTAAAATATTGGATGGCTACGATGCTTCTGATCGTACGTGCTCCTGATGGGCTGCCGGTTTTAACTAAGAGTAGTGCCATACCTAAAATTGCAACAAGTGGTACAGTGGCCCATTGGATACCATGGTTTATATGCTGGCAAGAGGTGCAGAGTTCAAATCATTTTGGCTGCGTCTATTTTTTTTAACTCTAGATAGAAGAGACAAGAAGGTGAATTGGGCCGGCCCAGGAAACGTACCACGTATATGTATCGGCGGGCTATCCACCGTACATACGAAAGTGGATACAATTTGTGAAAAGTCCATGTTATCCTTTATACATTTTGTGAGGGGGGTGTACCGAAGCGGGTCTCGTTATTGTTCAGATGCGATCCTGAAGCTGGTGCCACACTCTTGAAGAGAACAATGGGAGGGGCCGTTGATTCCACTTGATTGTGTTAGAGCATCTCCAACAGCCGCGCTGCAAAAAAGGCCTTTTTAGCGCGCGCGCGCTACGCGGCGGCTCGCTCCAGCGGGCGCGCAAAAACGGCGCGCGCGCGATAACGGGTTGGGCGCGCGGGCAAAACCACTTATCCGCGCGGTGTATTTGGAGCGCCAGCTACAGCGCGCAGCACACTCGAGCGCTCGCGCCCGCACTCTCTCCCTCTCCTTGTCCTACGCCCCGCACGCGCCGGCGCCGGCGCCCTGCCCCCGCCATGGACGCGCACCCCGGCGCCCCGCTCACCCTGCTGTACATCCGTGACCCCCCCCCCCCCCCCCCCCCCGCCGCCGCCGCCGCAGCCGCCGCTGCTGCCGCCGCCGGAGCTCCGCCGAGCGTCGGCCTCGCGCGCAGCCTCTTCTTGCCGCCGCGGATGACTACGGCGCCGGCGCCGGGTGGCGTCGCGCCGGCGCCATCCCGTGCCGCCGCCGCACCATCGAAGAAGGTACCCAATGCGACGCGGACGAAGAAGGGCAAAACATCCGCGAAGAAGAACAAGGCGGCGGACGGCTCCGGCATGACGAGGGGGAAAAAGCTTGCAGGGCGTTCGACGGCCGCGGCGGCTACCGAAGCGCCGGCGAGCTCACTCGTTGAGCCGGCCGCCGACGCGCACCACGTGTTCGACGAAATGCCCCGAAGGTGAAAAAATTTCCAAGTATTTTTTTCTTCTTATTTTTTCAATGCATCATCATTTTACATATAGATAGCTTATTTGCATTGTTCAAAAAAATTGTAGTCTCAACGATGATGCATGCATGTCCACTATGGGTGTTGGGTCCAACAATTCGCATTGGTCTCAAACCAATGACATCCATTTCGAAGACCATGAGTTTGAGGTGGACGAGGAGGGTGAGGGAATTGTCGAGGCGCCGAGAGGAAGAGCGGGCAATTACTCCACCACCGATGACAAGTTACTATGCAACACTTATTTGCATGTCTCCAAGGATCCATCCATTGGAGGTGATCAAAGTAGAGACGCGTATTGGGGGCGAATGACAGAACACTATAATGCTCACAACAAGAGTGGAATTTACCGCTCCGAGAGATCACTTCGGTCCCGATGGTCGACAATCAACTCGGATTGTCAAAAGTGGGCGGCCGCGCAAAAGTCGGTGGACAAGATTAACCCAAGTGGCACAAATGAGGATGATCGAGTAAGTGGCATCTCATATATGTTCATCATACTTGTTTTTGGTGACCGAAGTGCTAACTTGTTTTGTTTTTCTTGTAGTTCAACATTGCACAAAACTTTTTCAAAAATGAGACAAGGACAACCAAGAAGGGGAAGATCAAGAAAGGCCGGATCTTTACCTTGCCTCATTGCTATGAAGTGTTAAAGGATGATGAGAAATGGAAGAAGCGTGATGGTTTGGAGGATTTGCATTTGAGCAACAAACGGAAGCGAGCAATTGAGATGAATGATGATGATGAGGAGGATGATGCATCAAGTGATGACGGCAAGAGAAGCCCCACACCCAACTCGGTTTCATACTCGAAGCCAAAACGACCGGATGGGTGCAAGAAAGACAAAACCGACAAGAAGAAGAAGAAAGGAGATGATGAGCTCAAAAATGCTATGGAAGCTATTGTGAAGGCAAGGGTCGAAGCGAATGAGGTGAGGAAAATGGCAAGGACCCAAGATGCCGTGGCCGAGGAGAGGAGGTTGGCGGCCGAGGAGAGAAGGGTGGCGGCCGAGGAGAGAAAGGTGACTTTGGAGGAGAGGAAAGTGAGCAACGAGGAGCGAGCTAAGTTGTTCGAATGGGAGAAGCACTTGTTCTTCATGGACACATCTAACCTCAATGCGGCGCAAAAGGAGTATGTCAATCTTGCCCAACAAGAAGTCTTGATCCGAAAAAGAGCCTTGGTTCGTGCAATGGGTGGCGATGGCCTCGGCGCCATGGGAGGCATGGGTGGCTTCGACGCCATGGGAGGCGGTGGCCTCGGCGCCATGGGAGGCGGTGGCCTCAGCGCCATGGGAGGCATTGGTGGCTTTGGAGGCATGGGTGCACCTCCGGCCGCCATGGGAGGCATGGGTGGCTTTGGAGCACCTTCCGATGCTATGGCCGCCATGGGAGGCATGGGTGCACCTCCGGCCGCCATGGGAGGCATGGGTGGCTTTGGAGCACCCTCCGACGACTATGGCCGCCATGGGAGGCATGAGTTTTGCTTCTCTCATGGGAGGTATGGGTGCAACTCCGGCCGCCATGGGTGCACCTCCGGCCGCCATGGCTTCTCACACACATTCCCATGAAGATGCCGTTGAAGATCTTGCCAACACCGTCGGAGCTTCACATGATGCGGTGCGTGATGCGGTGCGTGATGAGGATAGGGAGGAAGGTTCATCTTCGGAGGCGGAAGAGTCGTCTTCGGAAGATGAGGACGAAGACGAAGAAGAGGAAGATGAAGATTGATGTGTCTTTCATGTCTTGAACTTTTAGTTTGCATTTGAATTTGGTTGGATGAACTTGTGGGCATGATTTTGATGAACTTGTGGGCATGAACTTTTATTCATCAACTTGTTTGTGTCAAATTTTTACATGTTCATTTTTGTCCAAAATATCCATATATGCAAAATGCCCGGCGAGTCGCGCGCGCTGTATTTTTGCGCTCTGCTGAAGCGGCGCGCGCGCGCTGTATTATGGCGCGGCTGCTGGAGCCAGCGCAGGCGAGCGCGCAAAACATGCCGCAGCGCGCGCGCTAACAGGTTTTTTGCGCGCGGCGCTATAGCGCGGCTGTTGGAGATGCTCTTAGCCTGTAGTACGTATGATCACATTCACAGGGGTAGCTGTCCAGCTTCTACTAGTACGTGCGACGGTGCAGTGTTTAACAGAAATGGAGGTCCACACAAATGTTTGATTGCATGAATGGCATGGCAAGTGATCCTATGGTCCCTAAAGTAGAATCTCTGAATCTCCCACTAACGATTGGTCGCATATGATTTATACTCCTATTGGACAACCACCTGGTATAGTGTTCTGAATCCAATCATGGCTCATGGTGACGCGATCTCGGCCGTCCGTGCAGCGATCGGACGGCCTGCATAGGCCCCGGCACAAGCATGTGGCGTGTGTTCCCTCCCCCACCCGTGAAGCATTCAGATCCAGTTCCGAGATGATTGGCACGGCATGTGCAGCTGTTATTTTTCTTTTGCGAAAGGGCATGTGTAGTTGTTGATCCATGGCGTTCCCAGATCCAATGACGAGCTCTTTTAAGGCGCTCCCAAATCAGTAGGAGCCGTCCATATTTTATGATCCCCTGGTTAGTATTAGCATTAACTCTTGCAAGCTATGATCATGCTTTTTTTTTTGGCGGGAAGGTATGATCATGCTAATTAGTATTCTGCAGGGTCATTTTGGAATTTTACTTCTACAAACTAGGAAAGATATTAAAGTGCCATGAAAGAATATTAGTCTCAAAGGTCCATTCAACTTTGCAAATGCATACTGACATGGGAGACGAGTGGCAACCTGAACATATTCCTAGTCACCAATAAGCTCCAATTCCAGCCCAGATTCCATTCATAGGTAGAAAGGATAATTGTCGTTCTTCTCTTCCTCATCCTTCCCTCGATCTTCTACTCCTAGCCTCTTCGCCAACCCGTTTCATTGGCGCCAACCAGCATCATATCAACATCAGTGCATTTTGCAGCGACACCTCATCTTCTTGTTCCTCCTTCATTGCTAGTTTTAGTTCTCATTCCTACTTATTTTCTATAATATTCTTTCTTTCTTGTTCGCCTTATTTTTTTTGGAACACTCTTTCCTTCTCCAACACCATGGAGCACTTGGTTGCTTTGTTCTTTTCCTTCTTATCCTTGGAAAACTCTCCCTTTCAACTATAGTATGAATCACCTGGGCAATGTAGTGTCATGTTGTACTCACCCGCAAAGGTTTCTGCAACCGTCAAGATGTGGATATCCTGTAGAGTATGATCGTCATCCATCTTGGTGAACGCTAGGTCGCCCATGCCGTGAGCACATGGTGGCCGTTGTCCAAGTTGGCAAGCGGTGTTCGGCCATGTCGCTGAGAGCTTACTGATCGTCTGTGCCCACAAGCGCTTTCAAAATTATTCAGCGCAATTAACTTCTTGCTTAATTAATTAATTATAGAAAAATTAATGGCCAATCTAATTCTTTGACAACCAAATCAACTAATTGGGAAAAAATTCCCTACTGCTAATTATATACAGGCATAATTAAGTGTCTGTCTAATTAATTAATTGCATCAATGACTGGGTTTCCAAATTGATTCAGTGCGAAAATAATTTATATTTAAACGGACCTAATTAATTTATACGTAATTAACTGTCTAGCTAATTAATTGCATTAGTGGTTTAATTTCCAAACTGATTCAACACTCGATGTCCAAAATATTTTGGCATGAATGGCTGCTACGAACGGCGACGACTACGATTATTGTAGTACAGATTTTCTTAACGAATGTATTGACATTTGAATGAACACAATTGATTTGAGAATGTAGTCTGTCTCGCTCTCTGTATGAGTAACAAGAAATACAATATGACCGCGTCCACGAACGCCTGTAGGTGGCGGCCCGACGACCCCCCCTTCCACCACGCCCTGGCATTCTTGAGCATCGTGCCGCCGTCAGGCCCGGAGATGGCATCCTCCATGGTGTCATGCACGGCATCCCTCAGCAGAGGTGCGCGGATGCGTACGCCCGTAGAAAAAATATATGTTTTTTTGTTGTATTAGGAAACTTGTAATTATCAATTAATATTAGAAATAATAATAATAAATGGCATAGTGCGCGTATTAATGATTTGTTATTGAGGATTATCTAATTTTGTTTTGGAAGGTTATTGAGAAAATATTATGTCCATTTTTAGGAAGGTGATCTCACATATATGGTGCGATTTCTGAATTTTCAATTGCCTATTATTTACATGATTGAATTGAATCAACACCTGCCAAAGCAAGCATGAAAGAAGATCTCCCATTTTAATGAGATTTGGTTTTTAATGGGAAGAAGAAAACCAGTGGGAGGGGTTGTGGGCGCGTGGTGCGAAGAATAAAAACCGGACGAAAATAAACCGTAGTTGGCTACCAACTCCCTCTTAGGAATAGAGATAAATAGAGTAACATGGAATAATCTAAACCAAATTGGTACTTTCTCAAATCACGTACTGCATTAACTCAATCGAATCAATTCAAATCTTTTCAAAATCACAAGTAAATCGTAACTTTCCTTTTATTCTCCTATGAATACCCAAAACAAATTAAATCTTACCGAAATCTCAACTAAATCAAAACTTTCCTTGCACTCCATACCCATACTCGCATCATATTAAACTTATCAAAATCTAGAATATGGTGAGTGTAAGACATATGTTAGATATAATTAGTATCGAATCACTAGAATTTGTAAGCGACCATTGCAACAGACGTGTAATTAACTAGTACTCATCAATATTGGAGTATGCAGTTTCAAAGTTTGGTTTCAACACAAGCGACTGACTCGTAGTATTTGGTTTCTGTGTTAACACACACATTTTAAAGAACAATTAGTGCCAATTATTAATTACCTAAGGGAAAGAGCTTGAGGTTTTCAAAACACATGGAGAATATTATATGTTTTATGTAGGTAAAATTATAATGATTCTTAATCGCATAAGTACTTTAGATGGACTATATTTTCTGTCATTTGTTTCATACACATTTTTTTTTTGCAAAAAGACCCCGATCTGTTACAAAGAATCACCATAAGTTAATGAAGGAGATATGCCCTAGAGGCAATAATAAAGTTGTTATTTAATATTTCCTTATATCATGATAAATGTTTATTACTCATGCTAGAATTGTATTAACCGAAAACTTGATACATGTGTGGATACATAGACAAAACACTATGTCCCTAGTAAGCCTCTACTAGACTAGCTCATTAATCAAAGATGGTTAAGCTTCCTAACCATAGACATGAGTTGTTATTTGGTAAACGGGATCACATCATTAGGAGAATGATGTGATGGACAAGACCCATCTGTTAGCTTAGCATAATGATCGTTAAGTTTTATTGCTATTGCTTTCTTCATGTCATATACATATTCCTTTGACTATGAGATTATGCAACTCCCGAATACCAGAGGAATAACTTGTGTGCTATCAAACATCACGACGTAACTGGGTGATTATAAAGATGCTCTTTAGGTATCTCCGAAGGTGTTTGTTGGGTTGGCATAGATCGAGATTAAGATTTGTCACTCCGAGTATCGGAGAGGTATCTCTGGGCCCTCTCAGTAATGCACATCATAATAAGCCTTACAGGCAATGTGACTAATGAGTTAGTTGCGGTGCCGGTGACGAGATTGAACTTGGTATGAAGATACCGACGATCGAATCTCGGGCAAGTAACATACCGATGACAAAGGGAATAACATATGTTGTCATTACGGTTTGCGATAAAGATCTTCGTAGAATATGTACGAACCAATATGAGCATCCATGTTCCGCTGTTGGTTATTGACCGGAGAGGTGTCTCGGTCATGTCTGCATAGTTCTCGAACTCGTAGGGTCAGCACGCTTAACGTTCGATGACGATTTTGTATTATATGAGTTATGTGATTTGGTGGCCGACTATTGTTCGGAGTCCCGGATGAGATCACGGATATGACGAGGAATCTCGAAATGGTCAAGAGGTAAAGATTGAAATATTGGACGATGATATTCGGACACCAGAATAGTTTCGGAGCGTTTCAGATATTTTTCGCAGTACCGAGGGGTTACCGGACCCCCCCGGGAAGTAATGGGACAACATGGGCCATAGGGGAGAGAGAGAGGGGAGCCCGCAAGGGGTGGTGCGCCCCCCCCCATGGGCTGTCAGAATTGGACAAGGGGAAGAGGGCGCGGGCCCCCTTTCCTTCTCCCTCTCCCTCTCCTTCCATTTCCCCCTCCGAAAGATAGGAAGGGGGGTCAACTAGGACTAGGAGTCCTAGTCGGTCCCCCCCCCACTTGGACGCACCCCTAGGGCCGGCTTCCTTCCTCTCCTCCTTTATACACGGGGGCAGGGGGCACCCCAAAGCACATCAATTGTTCTCTTAGCCGTGTGCGGTGGCCCCCTCCAGAGTTTACTCCTCCGGTAATATTGTCGTAGTGCTTAGGAGAAGGGGTGGTGATGGAGGAAAGCGGAGGGGTGGTGATGCTAGGGCGAAACTACTCGTACTGGTTGCAAATGAAGTTTACAGATCATCGCAAGGCTGGAGACATGTCCTGAGGATTGGTGGCTAAATCTGAAGCTTACATGACTGGCCATCTGTGCTTCATTACTTCCCCTACGAGGTGCCGCGGGCTGCCCCTGTTTCCTTTTCTGTCTCTACTGTAGTAATGCTCCTAGGTTTTCCTATTTGCCAAGTTTAGCTTCTCAATCCTTTTCATGTTGGGGTTGTGCGAGAAGTTTGGTTTGTGATATGATAATGTTCTACTTTGTGTGTGTGTGAGGGGGGTGGGGGGGGGGGGTGTTGGAGACCGTTGCTATGTAAGTAGCTCCTTCTTTTCGATGTTGTCGATCTAGTTGTGTTGTTGTTGTACTTGGATCACTGATCCTGTAAGATAAACTCAGTAGATGTTATGTTCTAGTTGGTGGATTGTATTGGGTCCTGAACCTTGTGGTTTCTATTAATAGAAATCGAAGGGGGTGACCCTTCTTTTATAATAAAAAATAAAATAGGTGAGACCTCATGGGAAATTTCTTCAAGATTGAACTTGAGTGGACGTCCTAATATTTTAGTTTTCCGATTCCTTTAAGTCATATATATATTGTAATCTGAGTAAGCCCTAAGATGCAATACATAAAATATAACTCTGTATTCAAAGAAAATTTTAGTTTGAAACAACATGCGTAATACTGTATAAAAAAGTTACTATTTTTAATGGGATTACAGGTAACAACAATCTTGTATTGGTTTGCTGCTCGGGGGCGGGTTTGTCTAGAGACAAAAACCCTAGCCGCCGCCAAGAGAGCCAACTTTCCGGCGTCGTTTTCTGGCGCCTCTCCTCCGCTGGCGACCTCTTGGTCGTCGGTCGTGAGGAGGGTTGCCGGATCCCGCGCGTGCGGATCATTTTTGCTTTAGTTTAGAGCCCTAATAGCTTAGGTTTTTGGATCGTCCGACGTCTTGGCTTCGGCGGCGGCGACGACGATGCTGAATAAAGAAGCTCCAGATTCTACTCCGGCGAGGCGATCGTCTCTATGGTCGGTGATGGATTTGGAAACCAGTCTGTTCAAGTAGGGATATCGTGGCGGCCACGGCAACCTTGTGGTGGACTTGTGTCCTCGGGCTCCGCCGTTGTGACGGCGTCTGCTCCAGCATCGGCGTGGAGCTTGGGAGGTAGTTTTGGAGCGGATGCAGATTGTGGTCTGCATCGACGACATCTGGAAGACGGAACGTGTGCAGGGTTCGTGGTTGATGGATGGCAGGTACGTTTTCCAACTTCGGCGTCTTAGTCGTGGTGGGCTGTCAAATCTGGAGTTCAATGGCGTGTCCGGGGTGTTGCCCCGGTCTGATTCGTTCAACGGCAATGACTTCATCTTTGGTGAGCCACCTTGGAGGTCCGCAAAGCTACATATCAGCGATGGAGCCGCGTCGAGCTCGGGTGAGGAGATGATCCGTCATTTTTTTTCTTTGGTAGCTACTGTGGCGGTGCCGGAGGCAGGCAACGGACGTTGGTGTTAAGCTTAGCTAGCGATGTTCTGCTACCTTTTCAGTTTTGTCATGTCGATTTTTACATGACTTATAATTTGATCCTTATGAGATGAATGAGACATGTATTGCCATAAAAAAAGTAACAACAATCTTGTGAGAAAGATTCCGTATTCATTTTTTATTCTTTGGTAGGCAGATTTACCATTATTAACAAATAAACGGCCATGTCCTGTTCCCGGCAATGTGACTTTGGGAGAACACATATTGTGTACGTGTAATAAGGAGATTTGGAGCACGTGGCAATTGGAGCATGTTTTCTTGGAATAGCTAAAAATGATGCTTAAAAGTTTCAAAAACAATTTATCCTTTTTACACAAATACATATGCATGTGCTCTAAGTATCTGTTGTTTTTCGTTCAAAAATACGTAATGATATACGCTGAACAAAATGGAAAAAATTTCGCCCAAAGTCAGCAAAAAACAAACCTTTTTTTTGCATATATTCGTCTTTTTTTGTATCTTCACATGAAAGCACGTTTATCGATGAAATTTTGCACAACTATACTACTATGTACGCAGGTAGGCAAAATTTCAGATTTTTTGGAGCCGTAAAAATCATTTTTTTAACTTCAAAAGGAGAAAGGGGCTCCGTGATCCAAAGTGATTTTTTAGCTGTACGCGTCCCTGATTTAGGCCAGTGCAGTGAAGGAATCGGAAGCTTTTGTGTCGCCGCATCGGCGCGTGGGCTGACTAAGGGTCTGTTTGGTTCATGACTAATTTTGCCACAACTAAACTTAGGCAAAGTGCGGCTGCCACAAAAAATGTGGCTAACAAAATGGCCACCACAAATGCGGCAAGATTTGGCAAGAAGTTGAGTCTACGACATGTGAACCATGTAACTAGAAGAGTATGGCAAGCCACAAGTGTGACAATGAACCAAACACATGCCTAAGATATTGTGCTTAGGCGTGGCAATCTTAGGCTGCAAACCAAACATGCCCTAATTAGTGCTCTGCCGCACCTTGCAAATATTCCATTGTTCCAAACATTAGTGGGACGGGGACACACCATGTTTAGTCAGAAGAATCGTGTTTAGCCTTGTCGACGGTTATCCTATCCCGTCGTCGCCACTCATCGTATCCTGAAGATCGTTTCGCCGAATTTCTCAAAGGGGACTTGTCGAGCGCTTTTGTCCGTGGAAGCATTAGCTGCACCATTAGGCGACGCCAAAGGAGGAATATCATTTTCTGCACAAGCCAAGTGCGCGCGGTGAGGGAGAGGTATCATTTCCGAAAGGTGAATGCTATGCTATTTGTGTTGTGCTGATCACGAATTTGGCAGAGACCATAATCAACCTCCCATTTTTATCTTGGGCCTATGCTTATTCTCGGCTCTCTCGATATGTGTAGCTTGGATCTACGTTGATTCTCGGCTCTCTCAATATGTTTTCACAGTCGTACTTACTGCTAGTTGAGACAAAGAATATGGTAAAGCAGCTGATGCATCATGCACCGAACCAAGTGTTTTTCCACAATTCCACTTGTGTTGCGGTGGGTCATATCGTCTCCGTTGTGTTGTGCCAATATTGGCCGGACAGACTCGATCGGCAGGTGAGCCCTGCCTGGTCGAGGACATGTTCGCATGAGCCGCATCATCCGGTGCACGCAAGCACGCACGCAAGTGGCGTTCTGTTATCACTGCTTTGGTTTGACAGAGATATACTATAAGCATACATATATTCCAACAGATGAAAAGATGAGCAGAAACACTGACCATCTCGCTTTTTGGTAAAGCAGGGAGGAGAAGGTCAGAGGAGAAACACAGGACAACTCAAACGGCAATCCGTAATCTGGAGTCAGTAGCAACGGAATTAATTAGGGGAGCACCAAGTTTCTTCTCCCTCTTGTCTCTTTTTTTGGGTTCGCATGTCACTAATGCCGTCCTCGTGTTTCACGTGGCCTGTTTTGGAGTTTCAGAAGACTTTTTTTTTAAGGAAAGGAGAAGATAGTGGACTCAGGACGGGCAGGAGCAGGGCAGCTGCATAATCTGAAGCCAACATTTTGCACTCCACAACCGTCGCAGCATCTTGACCAAAGTAGTTGTCGTGGTTGTTCACCGCCTCTATCGCCAGTGCACTGTCAGATTCAATTATGACTCTATTGCACCCAATATTTGCCGCCAGATATAGCCCATTACGGTAGCAATTAGTTCTGCTGATAAGGCACTACTAGCATGCGGTACGTACCATGTCGCTGCTGACAAGAATTGTCCTTTATCACCCCTTGCTATGGCTCCTGTTGCCCCAGATAAAGTTTCAGCATTGTATGAAGCATCCACATTGATCTTAACACTCCCTCTATTTGGTCTCTTCCACATGTGATCTCTCTTACGTACTGGTTGTTTCGGTGTTGCTGCTCTTACAAAGTTTGTTGTTAACACCTTGATGGAGAGAAGCAAATTCCATAGCAGATAGCTTAGCAAAATTTAGCTTTACTTCTACTTCTTCTTCTGTGTGGGACTCTATCCCACCCGACCTTATTTCTCACCTGATTGTAAGTGACATGGCCATTATTTGAGAAATAAAGTCCATTGATTATCAAAAAGAAAAAAGGAGCAGGGCAGCTTCGTGATGCATGCATGTAAAACAAATGCAGGAGTCGTGAACACGGTCAAAGGTCAGACGTACTTAGAAAACACACACAGACACAGCGACGTCTCGATCGACCGTGCTGTGCTGGATCACCTGCGCAGGCAGGACCAAGACCGGGTCAGTCGATCTCCAGTTTTCAAATGAGACATGCATGCCGACGCCGGCGGTTGGAACAGTTTTGTTTTGTGCACAGCAAGTGCGGAGCAATCATGCACCACAGACGGCTTAACTGTTTTTTTCTCAAAAAAAGGACAGGTTAACTGTTTTTTAATTCTTCTTTGTACTACGTGACTGTGAGTGCAGAATCTAGATACCACCAGCATATTCTACTTTGGGTCTGTCTAGACGCATCTAGATGTGACATAGCTGATTTTTACTCTGGTTGTGGTCTATTTTTTTGTCTAATTTTTTTTTGTTTCTTGTTGCTGCATTATATAATTGTGGAAGCTTAGATGTGACATTCTTAAAAAACATCTAGATGTAAATTAGACAAACTGTTATACTTTTATCCGTAAAAAAAGAGAGCATATTCTACTTCTACATCGCGGCTATACTCTGGCTGGCAATGCACCCGCCAATCACGGCTACAACGCGGTTAGTTGTTTGGAATTCAGAAGAAAAATGCACCGATCGATCACGCAGTCCAATGTGAACGCGGTGTGCATTCAGGTTGTTTGAATTCAACTTGAAAAACAGGATGCATGCGTACTGGCGGACGGGAGATAGATAATTAGTCTATCACTCGGTTGTTGGGCCGCCTCTCAGCTTTTGGATCTCAGCCACAAAATCGACCTCAACGCCGCTTAATTATTTCCTTCTCCACCCCCATCAGATGTAGTGCTGATGAAGGGGTGGATCACTACAACAGTAGTCTAGACTCTAATAAACTATGGAACTTAGTTTGCAATTATAAATGGGGCAAGCACCCCAGGACCAAGAGTTTGTTATGAATGCTATTTTTTGGAATGTTAGGGGCATTGCTACCCAAGGGAGAAAAACTCTCATTGTAGATACTATTAGGAAAAGGTAGGCCTCTATTCTGGGTTTTCAGGAAACCAAAAAAGATGCATTCTCTGATTCCTACCTTAAATCCTTAGATGGTAGCAGAAATTTCTTTTGGCACCACCTCCCATCAAAAGGCTCTGCTGGGGGCATTCTAATGGGGGTGGATGCAGATATTTTTGAGGTTATTTTCTGGTCTCACCTTGATTTCTCTGTTAGTTGTGTCCTTAAACTGAAAAGTAATGGTACCACTTTTAGGGTCATCACTGTGTATGGCCCCCCCTATGAAGAAGGAAAAGAGGCCTTCATTTCAGAGCTTCATTCTCTGTTCATGGAGTGCCCCTACCCCACTCTGATTGGTGGAGACTTTAACCCGATTAGATATGCTAGAGAGAAAAGTAATGGAGTGTTCAACCACAGATGGTGTGACAACTTTAATGCTTGGATAGAAATCTGGAGTTTGTTAGAGATTAAACTGTCTAGCAGAAAATACACCTGGGTCAACAACCAGGTGGACCTGATAATGTCCACAATAGATAGACTTTTCTGTAACACTGAGCTTGACAAGCTCTTTCCTCTAGCCTCCTGTAATGCTTTACCCAGATGTGGCAGTGACCATGCCCTTATTATTTGGGATTCTGGGATTGAGCAGACACCTAGGAGTAGTAGTTATAAGATGGAACAATGGTGGTTGATTAGAGAGGACTTCTCCAAACTAGTTACTAAGATTTGGAATGAGCCCACCTCACGAACCACTCCCATGGACAATTGGCAAGATAAAATTAGGAAACTCAGGAGGGTGACTAAAGGTTGGAGCTCCAATGAGGAGGCCCAACTTAGAGCATCCCCAACAGGCAAAACGCGCGCCCGCGCGGTAAAATCAGTTTTTCGCGCGCGCCGGTTGGTTCCGCGCGCTCCAGCGATGGCGGGAAGTTACCGCGCACGGGAAGCGTTTGCGCGCGCGCGGTAGAAAGCGGCACGCGGCGCGCTAGATTTGTCGTGCCGCTTCGCGCGCGCCTATAAAGTCCCGCGCTTCGCCACGCGCACAGAACAGCCACGCGCCCTTCTCCTCGCAATCTCGCCGCTTAGCACTCCACCGCTTCGCCTCGTCGCCGCTTTCTGTGCCACCACCGCGCCACCATGCCGCTGCGCCGCCGGGGTGCTTCGGGCTTTCGCGGCGTCCGCGAGCGCCCCAACGGCTGGTACTCCGCCGAGATACGGGCCGGCGACGTCCGGCTCGGCCTCGGGACGTTCCGGAGCGCGCGCGAGGCGGCCCGCGCGTACGACGCGTCGGCGTGGCGCTTGGAGAGGCCCCGGTCCCAGATGAATTTCCGGGACGTCTTCACGCGCGAGGAGGCGCAGCACCTCGCCCCTCCGCCGCGTCTCATCACGGGCATGGACCGTGGCGACCACGCTCGGCGGCAGCGCCGTCTCCTCGTCGCCGAGGAGGACGAGTGAGCCATGGCGGAGTGGCGCCGTCGCCACCCAGAGGACGTCAACGCCGAGCGTGCCTACTGGGCCGAGAGGACGGCAAGGCGCCGCTCGGAGCGGGCGGACCGGCGTCAGCGGAAGGCAGTGGCGAACGAGCAGTGCGACATCGTCTCCGTAGGTGGGAGGTCGTTCTTCACCTCAGACAATGAACGTTGGGACGACGTATGGCTCTCAACCTCGGACGACATCGACGAGGATGACGATGGTGATGGTAGCGACTTAGAGTAGTTTTCTATCTATGTATGCCGTAGTAGTTTCTATCTATCTATCTATGTATGTCGAACTATCTATCATCTATGCCGTAATAGTTGCACCGATGTAAAATATCTATGTATCGCTTTTTTTATCTATGCAATTTTAATTAAAAAAATATTGTAGAATGAGCGCGGGCGCTGCATTTTACCGCGCCTGCTGGAGCTGTGCGCGCGCGTGGCTTTTCAGCGCGGCTGCTGGAGCAAACGCTGCGCGCCGCGCCAAACCAGGCGATGGGCGCGCGCCAAATCCTTTTTTACCACGCGGCGCGTTGGGCGCCCGTTGGAGATGTTCTTAGAAGGTATAAAAAAATCATTCTGAAGGAATATGATAAACTAGGTATTAAATCGGAAACTATGATCCTCTCTAACACTAAGTTTTCTAAGCTCAAATTTACCCATACTGAGCTCCAGAAAATTTGGCTTCAGGAAGAGATTAAAGAAAAACAGAGGTCTAGAGATAGAGACATTAAGGAAGGTGATAGGAATACTGAGTACTTCGATGTAGTGGCAAACCAAAGGAGGAGGAAATCTGTTATCCACTCCTTGGATGCCCGCGGGGCCAGTCATTGATACAAAAGGAATGCTGGACATTGCTTGTAGTTTCTATAAAGACATGTTGAAATTAGAGGGGAGAGAGAGAGAGAGAGAGAGAGAGAGAGGTTTCATCTAAACCCCTCCTTCTTCTCTGATGAAGAAAAAGTTAATACTCTAGAGAATGAAATCCTAGAGGCTCCTTTCTCCGAGGAGGAAGTCAAAAGAGCTGTCTTTGAATCATACTCAAATGGGGCCCCTGGCCTAGATGGTATTTCTTTTTTCTTTTACCAACATTTTTGGGAGCTGGTCAAGAAAGACCTGATGGCCATGTTTGAAGTCTTCCATAATGAAGAACTTGCCATCCACAGGCTTAACTTTGCCATGTTGGCCCTTATCCCAAAGGAGGCTGATGCTTCTTGTATGAGGAAATTTAAACCAATCAGCCTGCTTAATTGTAGTTTTAAGATCTTTACTAAAGTCCTTACTAATAGACTATCTAGGATTCTCCAAATACTCATAGCTAGTAATCAATCCGCCTTTTTGAAAGGAAGATACATTTTGGAAAGTCTGGTCACAGCTTATGAGGTGCTACACTCCATCCACTCTAGCAAAAGATAGGGGCTAGTTCTTAAGTTAGATTATGAGAAAGCCTTTGATAAAGTGAATTTAGAATTCCTTGAAGAGTTACTTAGGGGAAGGGGCCTTGGGGAGAAATGGATCCACTGGATCCTGCAAATCACTAAGGGGGGCTCGGTGGGGGTCAAGATGAACAATACTGAGAGTGATTTCTTCCTTACTGGAAATTGGAAAAGGATTGAGACAGGGGGACCCTATCTCCCCCTGCTCTTCAATCTGATAGTTGATGCACTTACTAGGATGCTGATGAAAGCAGCAGACCAAAGGTTGATTGAGGGACTGTGCCCTGAGATCTGTCCTGTGGGGATTATCTGTCTTTAATATGCTGACGACGCTATCCTGTTCTTGGATAAGAACTTGGAACACACTAGGAATCTGAAGATGGTTCTCTCTTGCTTTGAGTAGATCTCTGGAATGAGAATTAACTATAGTAAAAGTGAGCTCATCCCCATCAACATGGTAGAGAATGATGTTAAGAAATTCCTATCTCTACTCCTAATGGAGCTGTTGGTGAATAGTCTACACGGTTTATTTTTGCTGGGTTTTTTCGTCTCCTTTCCCACCACACCGCTTCCCATGCAGGCAAAAAAAAAAAAACCACCCTGCAAAAAAAAACGCTCCTCTCGATCCCATCTCAGATCTCCCTGCCTCCTACTCTTCGTAGCCGCCGCCCACGTACGAACTCGTTTGTTGCCGCCGCTGCCGTCCGAGGGGAGACGCCGTCGCTGCGTCTCCAGGACGGGGCGGCTTGAATCCCTGTCGCCGGGATCGCCCCGCCGAACTCCGGGCCATGGCGAGATCCAGCAGGCCATGGCGGCGACCAGCGCCGGGACAGGTCCAGGATGCCGCCGGCGTCTCCGTGATCCGTGACCCCGACGCCATGGAGCTGCTCGTCAAGGTACGACCCCCTTCCCTTCCCGTCCCTAGCTTCAAGGTTTTCGATTCCTTGCCCTGATGCCATTTGATTTCATTCCATTCATCTTCCTCACGAAGGCTTCCTTGCCCTGATGCCATTTGATTTCATTCCATTCATCTTCCTCACGAAGGCACGCAGGCACGCGCGGGTCCAGCGGCAGGAAGGGCAGAGAGGAGGACCGAGCTCGCCGGTGCGCGTGACCAAGGGATGTAGCTGCCCGGAACTACTTCGCCCTCGACGAAGAGGAGACCGCGCGCCAGAGCTCCTGGTCTCCCAGGGCCGCCGAGCGCAAGGAGCTATTGCCATGGCACCTCCTCGCTCGCCCTCGGTGCGGCGGCCGTGTATATGGAATTGTGCCCTGGTGGGGGCTCCGAGGGAGGAAACCGAAGAGCACAAGGCGCTATTGCCATAGCGTCCGGAGGGAGGCATGACGCGCATGGCTACAGGGAATCCGCCGACGACATATGTGGCTTCTCCTACGCCTGATGTTGCTGTCATTGCAGCGGCGGCAGCGGATCTGAGTCCCACCCGTTGGGATCGAACGACAGATGGCGTGAGGCAGCTGGATGCGAGTCCCACTTCCAACCCGAGGGCTCGACCTTCTCGATTCCTGGCTGCGGCGGGTGCGGAACTCCGAAGTGACGGTGAACTCGCTGGCGCCGCACTGCCCCCACACAAGCGCCATCAGGTCTGCAAGCTCTGGTCGCTTGTCTTGATATCAGCCATGTAATCATATCTCACTTCATTGTGCAATCTTGTTTCTGATTCTTGGAGCTTGGACATCTGAAATTCTTTGTTTGGAAGCATATTTTTTCAGATTGTTTCATCTTAGTTTATTGATAACAAAATTGTTACCTTTCTTAATCTTTGGTTGGACCAACTAATTCACAAGCTTTTAGGTCAGAATTTTCACGAGTATACTCACTTAGGCTATAGTTTTTCCTTTTGTTTTCTTTTAACTCCCAGAAAAACAACAGCGTGCATTGCATCATATTAACCACTTGATATTACAGTGATCAATATATAGGAATTTCAACGCAAGAAACAACTAATAAGGTTGCTGAAAGGGTTAGGATTTGAACTTAAGGTTTTTTCTTGCTTAGCAGTTCAGTTTATTGAATTAAATAGTTGCATATCTCTTCTATTATAATTGGATTTTTGCAAAGATCTTTTCAGACGAAGAGATCACGGGCTTATTGGCTTAAGCAAATGATCAAATCCTTGGGCACTGATAAAAATTACTGATGTGTGTGTGTGTGTGTGTGTGTGTGTGTGTGTGTGTGTGTGTGTGGTGGCAGCTGGCATGTGAGTTTGCACTGACACATCTAAATATGTTTTCTTAACAATTAGTGATCAGGGCAATACTGTTTTCTTAACAACTCGTTTGTTGTGCATGAATACTAAATATGTTTGACACAACTGATGTTAAATTGTTAGAGTATTCACGCTCCCGTTGCGATGCACGGGTGATTACCAGATGAGTGTGATACAGTATATTTCAATTTTTTGTGCAGTTGTATCAGCTACGACTTGTAAGGTATAAACTTTGGGACTGTATATAGAGAAAAAAAGTATTTTTCCTGCACTACACACTTAAATCATTATATTGCTAATGCAAGTGAAAAATCAACATTTCTTATTGAGCCATGCTAATGTTTCTCTTTGTTTAATTGCGTACTCCTTTTGCTTACTTCTTTAGAAAGCACTTCGCTCTGTTGCACACAAGCAAGAGCTATTTCTGCACCAATCTGTCCAAAGATATAAAGTTTGAACCAGCCCTTAGCTTGCATTTGGTAAGTTAATCTTTGAGGAGAATATTCATCTTACTTAGTTCGAGGTGAAATTTTGTTTGTCGCATCAGGAATCAAAAAAATATGGTGCCTCCGTATCTTTATATAAAGTCCTTACTATATATATTGCTCCTTTCCATTGAATTGGATGTAACATTGTGTACACTTAATGTCAAGACTAATGTCTATCGCCAATTTCAGTATAGTCAAAACATATTGATGGCACTGAAAATGATTCTGCTTTTGCAGGTCTGACCTGACTCTTCTTTGTACATATGTAATTGGTTTATTTCTTGATAGGGTGGTACTCTCTGAATTTCTTGATGAGCGTTCCCGTTGCTGCACCGCATTGTGGCCAAGTCCTCTTCTTGGCCATGCCAGTGACATGAGCAGGATGGTGTATACCGGCTTCCCAGACATGTGTCTGTCGAGGCCGCACCGGGTATAGCTACTCTCCCTCTTTAACCAACAGCAAGAACATTCTGTTTATGATGCGTATATGAAATCAATCAATGTTGCAACTCACACAGGTTTGTGGAGGTGATGGCACGAGTATTTACCAGGATGCTTAGAGATCCGTTGGCATATGTCCAGGTAATGAAATTGTTTATGATGTGTCTGCCGAGCGTTTGGGAAGAGAAGCATGGTGCCAATACATACTTTTGGTTCTTAACCCAGATGATCTCATTTAAAGTTGTTGGCGTTTGTTATAATCATTCTTGATGAGCTGCACAACGCTTCATGTATTGCACTATTAATGTCGTTTATTTGGTGGTCAAACTCCTGTTCCACTCCTATATAGATGCTATGCAAATAATTTGTTTTGTTTAATAAAATCTGAATATAAGTGAATCTATCTTAAATTAGTATAATGATTATAATTTGTCTTATGTTAACACGATGATTATAATTTTGAAGTGTGGGTGTGACAGGGTTGAGGGATTGTGAGTCGGATGTGCCATTAATGGCAGCATGCTTGGATTGGGGATTGGAGATAGTAAGGAAAAAGTAGTAATCATGATATATGTTTGACATGATTAGTGTATTATGCACCGTTGCAACCCACTGACAAGGAGCACGTGAAAGTAGATGTTTTGCTGAAATGCATGGTTGGTGGAGAAACATATTTATAGGAAAGCGAGAGATTGACAAGAACTATTTGTCACAACATAGTGCTAAGCATGTGATGTACACATTGCATATAATTATATTTTGATATATGTTCCCATAGATAAGTTTGTTGTTCCATAGCAATGGAAGGGCATTTAGCCAGATTTAGCTTTCTTGGATCAGGAACAGATCAAGAAGGTGACATGGTCGGGGTTTTTTGTACCGTTCTAGACAACAAAACAATTGACAAGGTGATCCATTGAGAGGATGAATGATGTATAGACAGAGAAGGTGATGTATGATAATTTCAGAGGAAAAGAGCAGTTATAGGAGTGTGTGGTGTTTGTAAGAGAGAGAAGATGCCTGCATTTGTGTTGTGGTTGAACATTGCGTGTAACGGGGGAGGGAGGGGCAAATTTATTTGTTGGCCCGTGGCAACGCACGGGCAGTCTACTAGTATACATTAGAATGTACTGAGGGCTCTTTCCCAATTAAATATCTTGGGATACCTCTTCACTATGATAAGCTTAGGAGAGAGGATATCCAACCTCTTATTGATAAGATCATGAAAAGGATTGCTGGGTGGAGATGGAAACTACTCTCTTACAAGGGTCTGGATACTTGCTATGTTTCTTCAAATTCCCTAAATGGGCCATAGATCTTATAAACTCTCAAATGGCCAACTGCCTGTGGAATGACTTTGAAGGCCACCGAAAGCTGCATTTGGCCAACTGGAAGATGGTCTGTATGAAAAAAGAGTTTGGGGGCTTGGTATCTGCTACGTCTTGAGCTTGCGTTGGTTTTCCTTGAAGAGGAAAGGGTGATGCAGCAATAGTAGCGTAAGTATTTCCCTTAGTTTTTGAGAACCAAGGTATCAATCCAGTAGGAGGCTCCTCAAAAGTCCCACACACCTACACAAATAAACAAAGAACTCGCAACCAACGCAATAAAGGGGTTGTCAATCCCTTCGTGGCCACTTGCGAAAGTGAGATCTAATAGAGATAGTATGATAAGATAAATATATTTTTGGTATTTCATAATATAGATGCAAAAAAGTAAAGATGCAAATAAAAGTAGATTGGAAGCAAATATGATAAGAGATAGACCCGGGGGCCATAGGTTTCACTAGTGGCTTCTCTCAAGATAGCATAAGTATTACGGTGGGTGAACAAATTACTGTCGAGCAATTGATAGAAAAGCGAATAATTATGAGGTTATCTAGGCATGATCATGTATATAGGCATCACGTCCGCAACAAGTAGACCGACTCCTGCCTGCATCTACTACTATTACTCCACACATCGACCGACTCCTGCCTGCATCTAGAGTATTAAGTTCATAAGAACAGAGTAACGCCTTAAGCAAGATGACATAATGTAGAGGGATAAATTCATGCAATATGATATAAACCCCATCTTTTTATCCTCGATGGCAACAATACAATACGTGCCTTGCTGCCCCTCACTAGTAGAAAAAGGGTCAAACGTGCAGCACATTAGTGCCGGTTTGTATTAGAGCCGGCACTAATGTATACAATAGTGCCGGTTCCAACGGCTAGCCGGGCCGCTCTCATTAGTACCGGTTCGTGGCTAACCTTTAGCACCGGTTCGTGCCAGGATCCGGTACTAATGAGGGTGGTGGCAGGATGTTGTCAGTCTGGGCCCCCTCCAGCACCTTTAGTACCGGTTCGTGCCACGAACCGGTACTATAGGTCCTCCTGCATATAAACCCTTCGTCCAGCTCGCTCTGTTCTTCCCCCTTTCTCCTCTCCTCTCCTCTCTGTTCTTCCTCTTCTCCCCTCGAGCTCATCACACATTTTGCCCAAAATTTGTCAAGATTTGAAGGCCCCCATCCATTCAAGTGATCACAAAGGTTAGCAACTTTGTCCTTTCATCTCTCATTGCTAGATTAGCTCTTCCCATGCTTTGTATAGTTACTAATTTGTGAGTTTAATAATTTGGGAGGAAATATATGTATGTGTTAGTATTTGATTTATATGCAATTTGAGGTCAAAAATAACACTTAGTTTGCATATGTAGGTGTGGTTTACTTAGTGCCTTCTAAATCTCCGTCGTAACCACCGTCGATCGCCCGCACCGTCCCGTCACTGGCACCACCTTGTGGTGAGCCTCTTGTTCATGAAATTTTATATAAAAAATTGATGTTTGTGTGATTTGGATATATAGTTAATCATGTAATAATTATCTTACCCGTACATTGTTTGTTATACATAGTGCCATGGTTTTGATATCCGTCCCCGTCGGCCCTCGTCCTTGTTATGATTCGGATGTGGTATATTCTCTTTTAAAACTATTTGTTGCATTTCGTGTTTATGACAAATTATGCCCATTAAGTTGACATAGATATTTTTATCTAGGAGGTATGTGAACCGGAAATTCCAATCGACCCTATTGTCGAGAGGTTAAATTTAGTTGAAAGAGAAAACGAGTACTTGAAAGAAAAATTGAAAAGAATTGAGGGGGAGAAGATGGAATTGGAGTTGCATGTTGCCGATGTCGTCGATGATCACAAGATCAAGATGGAGAAAAATGCACTTGAAGAATAGAAAGATTAGAAAATATGTCATCGATAGTGAGGCTTGGTATCATTATGCTGTTGGATCAATTGTTACCTTAGTTGCGATCTTGATCGCATTTGTTGTTGCATTTAAATGCTTTAGCTAGAGAGTTATTTGTTTGTTGCATTTAAGTGTTGTATGAACTTTATGTATGAACTTGTATTAATTTGGTCTATTCGGTGTTGTGTAATGAAGATGAGCCGGCAATGGATGTACGATGACCGATGCTCTCCCCAGTTCGTTGAGGGCGTGCATACTTTTCTGCTTGCGGCTGAGGCAAACAAGCGGGCGGATGGTTTTATGTCGTGTCTATGTGCTGGCTGTAAGAATGGTCGCAATTACTCTACGTCAAGAACCATTCACGTCCACCTGTTTGAGTCCGGTTTCATGCCCCACTATAATGTTTGGACCAAGCACGGAGAAAGAGGGGTTATGATGGAAGACAATGAAGAAGAAGAGGACGACGACAGCTATCCTGGCCATGGGTTCCCTGAATACGATGATACAACAATGGGGGAAGAAGCTGAGCCGGTAATGCGGGAAGAAGCTGAGCCGGCAATGCGGGAAGAAGCTGAAGAAAAGGCATCAGATGAGCCCGTTGATGATCTAGGTCGGGCCATTGTCGATGCAAAGAGAAACTGCGCAAGTGATTTGGAGAAGAAGAAGTTGCAGTGCATGTTAGAGGATCACAAAAAATTGTTGTACCAGAATTGCGTAGGTGATAAGAAAAAGCTGGGCACCACACTAGAATTGCTGCAATGGAAGGCAGAGAATGGTGTATCTGACAAGGGATTTGGAAAGTTGCTGGTAATGATAAAGGATATGCTTCCAAAGGACAACGAATTGCCCGAGAGTACGTACGATGCAAAGAAGGCTGTCTGCCCTCTAGGGTTAGAGGTGCAGAAGATACATGCATGCCCTAATGATTGCATCCTCTACCGCGATGAGTACGAGGATTTGAACGCTTGCCCGGTATGTGGTGCATTGCGCTATAAGATCAGCCGCGATGAGCCTGGTGATGTCGAGGGCGAGCGCCCCAGGAAGAAAATTCCTGCCAAGGTGATGTGGTATTCTCCTATAATACCATGGTTGAAACGTTTGTTCCAAAACAAAGAGCATGCCAAGGCGATGCGATGGCACAGAGAATACCGTAAGAAAGACGGAAAGTTGAGAGTACCCGTTGACGGGTCGCAGTGGAGAAAAATCGAAAGAAAGTACGGGAAGGAGTTTGCAGATGACGCAAGGAGCGTATGGTTTGGTCTAAGTGCAGATGGAATTAATCCTTTTGGGGAGCAGAGCAGCAACCATAGCACCTGGCCTGTGACTCTATGTTTGTATAACCTTCCTCCTTGGTTGTGCATGAAGCGGAAGTTCATTATGATGCCAGTGCTCATCCAAGGCCCTAAGCAACCCGACAACGACATTGATGTGTACCTAAGGCCATTAGTTGAAGAATTCTTACAACTGTGGAATGGAACAGGTGTACGTGCGTGGGATGAGCACATGGGGGAAGAATTTGACCTAAAGGCGTTGCTGTTCGTGACCATCAATGATTGGCCTGCTCTCAGTAACCTTTCAGGACAGACAAACAAGGGATACCGCGAATGCACACACTGTTTGGATGATACCGACAGTATATATTTGAATAGTTGTAAGAAGAATGTGTACCTGGGACATCGTCGATTTCTTCCGAGCAGGCATCCCGTAAGAAAGAAAGGCAAGCATTTCAAAGGTGAGGCGGATCACCGGATGAAGCCTCGCCACCGTACTGGTGCTGATGTACATGATATGGTCAAGGATTTGAAGGTGATATTTGGAAAGGGTCCTGGCGGACAACCTGTTCCGAAGGACGCGGACGGACGCGCACCCATGTGGAAGAAGAAATCTATATTTTGGGACCTGCCATATTGGAAAGACCTAGAGGTCCGCTCCGCAATCAACGTGATGCACGTGACGAAGAATCTTTGTGTGACCCTGCTTGGCTTCTTGGGCGTGTATGGGAAGACAAAAGATACACCTGAGGCACGGGAGGACCAGCAACGTATGCACGGAGAAGACAACATACATCAGGGTCATGCAAGCTACGCTCTTACCAAAGAAGAGAAGGAAATCTTCTTTGAATGCCTGCTCAGTATTAAGGTACCGTCTGGCTTCTCGTCGAATATAAAGGTAATAATAAACATGGCAGAGAAAAAGTTCCACAACCTAAAGTCTCATGACTGCCACGTGATTATGACGCAACTGCTTCCGGTTGCATTGAGGGGGCTTCTACCTGAAAACATTCGATTAGCCATTGTGAAGCTATGTGCATTTCTCAATGTAATCTCTCAGAAGGTAATCGATCCAGAAATCATACCAAGGTTACAGAATGATTTGGTGCAATGTCTTGTCAGTTTTGAGTTGGTGTTCCCACCATCCTTATTCAACATCATGACGCACGTCCTAGTTCACCTATGCGAAGAGATTAACGTTTTGGGTCCTGTATTTCTACACAATATGTTCCCCTTTGAGAGGTTCATGGGAGTCTTAAAGAAATATGTTCATAATCGTGCTAGGCCAGAAGGAAGCATCTCCAAGGGCCATCAAAATGAGGAGGTCATTGAGTTTTGTATTGACTTTATTCCTGACCTTAAGCCGATTGGTGTTCCTGAATCGCGGCATAAGGGCAGACTGGATGGAAAAGGCACGCTAGGAGGGGAACAAATAATATGTATGGACGGACATTCTCTCACTGAAGCACACTACATAGTTCTACAGAATTCCGCCTTGGTGGCTCCGTATATGGATGAACACAAGAATTTGCTACGCTCCAAACACCCGGAGCGGTCTGATGACTGGATTACACATGAACAAACCAGGACTTTCGCCAACTGGTTGCAGACACGTACCATGCATGACACCTCTATTGAAGATGACCTGTACTTGCTGTCCCAGTTACCATCTTCGAATATAATGACTTTCAAAGGTACGAGATAAATGGTAATACATTTTACACGATCGCCCAAGATAAGAAGAGCACCAACCAAAACAGTGGTGTCCGCTTTGATGCAGAAACCAAGACGGGAAAGGAAACATATTATGGTTATATACAGGACATATGGGAACTTGACTATCGACGTGGTTTAAAGGTCCCTTTGTTTCGGTGCAGTACGGAATGACAACAGTGGATCTCAACAATCATGCGTATGCAGACGAACCATTCGTCCTAGCCAATGATGTGGCACAGGTTTTCTATGTGAAGGACATGTCTATCAAGCCAAGAAAAAGAAAAGATAAGGAAGCGAATGCATCGTACGATGAGCCAAAGCGGCACATAGTTCTTTCTGGGAAGAGAAACATCGTGGGAGTGGATGACAAGACAGACAAGTCAGAAGATTATGAAAAGTTTGATGAAATTGCTCCATTCACAGTGAATATTGACCCGAGCATCCCGTTAAATGATGAAGATTTTCCATGGTTACGGCGCAAAGGGACACACGCGAAGAAAAAGTTTCACACCCAAAGATCTGGGATGTGATCGGCTTCACTATCATCACTTTCTTCTGTGTTTCACATCCAGGAGGGAATGTCTGTAATAGTTAGGGTAGTTATGTGTTTTGGCATTTGAAACGCGAAGAAATTTTATGTGCAAACAAATTCTTTTCATGCATGTACTGATTTTTTTCCAGCTAAATGACCCTGAAATTGAAAAGCAATTCAAATGAACTCGGAAAAGGTTGAAAGTTGGCATGGTATCATAATTTCATACAAATAGCATGTGCAAGAAAGTAGAGAGGGTTACGGCAAAAACTGGATGCACTTCGCGTATAAAATGGACAATCAGTTTCGAAGTATCAGGGTTTCCGACGAAAACTGAACTATTACAAAGACATTTCATTTTTTAAATAACCTAAGCATTACTAAATTGAATATAATGATAAAACACACTAATATTGAACATAAGAAAAAAGAATCATTGAATTTTTTTTTCAAAGTTAAGTTATTCACAAACTAGTGATTCACACAAATTTTAAATAATTCAAAATTTAAACTATTCAAATTTGAAATCTACCGGCACTAACAGAAAGTTTGTAATTTTTTGTACCTAAAGCAAAAATATTCACAAAGAAACTCTAAATACAGCAAAAAAACAACTCAAAATAAATAAAACAAAAAAAATAAAGCAAAAAAATTAAGAAAAAAAAGCCCGCCAACTGGGCCAAAGTGGCCTGCATACGACTAGCGACACAACCTTTCGTTGGGCCAGGATGCAGGCCCGCGAAGGCCCAGTAGGCCCACAAGGCGAGGAGGACAGGTAGGCCCAGTAGGCCTGATTAGGAGAGGAGCTCGAGAGAGCTACCGCACTGGGGCTTATAAACCAGTGCGGTAGCCCCTCGACTAGCGAGGTGGGACTAAACTTCCGCACCGCACCTGCGCCAGCGCACCCCCTTTAGTACCGGGTCGTGGCACAAACCGGTACTAAAGGGGGGGCCTTTAGTACCGGTTTGTGCCACCACCCGGTACTAAAGGGGGTCGCTTCCCGCCGCTTGGCCTGGCCAAAATAGACCTTTAGTACCGGTTGGTGGCTCCAACCGGTACTAAAGGTGCCTTCTATATATGCAACTGCTACGAACATTTCAGTTTCCCTCTGTTTTCGCCTCTGTTCCGTCGTCTTCGTCGCCGTCGCCGCCGCCCTCGATCGTCTCCGACGTCGCCGCTCGTCTCCGTCGCCGCCCCCGTCCCTGTCGCCGCCCCCGTCCCCGTCGCCGCCCTCGTCCCCGTCGCCGCCCCCGTCCCCGTCGCCGCCCTCGTCCCCGTCGCCGCCCCCGTCCCCGTCGCCGCCCCCGTCCCCGTCGCCGCCCCCGTCCCCGTCGCCTCGCCGTCGCCTCGCCGTCGCCGTCGCCCGCTGTGAGTCCTCCAGCCCCGAGCCCGTACACACACACACACACACAAGCATTAGATAATTAGTCTTTAATTAGTTTAGATAATTAGTCTTTAATTAGTTTAGATTATTTAGATTATTATTTTGTATATATGTTTAATTAGTTTAGATAATTAGTGTTTAATTAGTTTAGATTATTATTTTTTCACTATTATATATGTATGAATGCATGTTAGATGGATATAATTAGTGCTTAATCAGTTAGAAATTAGTGTTATATAGAAATGTTAGAAATTAGTGTTATATAGAAATGTTAGAAATGTTAGAAATTTTAGTGTTATTTAGATTATTTAGATTAGCATAATTAGTGTTATATAGAAATGTTAGAAATTTTAGTTATCAAAATCCAATCATTAAAAAAATGTTACTTTTTGCGGGCATATAGCTAGTATTTGTTCTCGACGATGCCCGGCCCGCATCCTCGCCGTCGACCCGTCCGCGACGACGTCCAGCCGACCCATGTCCGGGACTGGGCTCCGCCGGGTTGGCACTGGGAGGTGCTGCTTGGAGGGGCGCGCCGCTTGATGAGGAACCCGGCCGCGGGTCCCGTCGTCGACCATGATCTCGTTTGGTGGCGTTCGCGTGGGCCAGTTTCAGTGCGGAGGGACCCGGCCCCGCCGGAGGTGGTACGTCGCCGTGTCAGGGAGAAGGACGAGCACGTCCATCGCTACATGGTTGCGTTAGAGGGCGGCAGGTTCTCCAATACGTGGCAGTATCTTCGGGGATCTCACTTCAGCTATGATCCTGTGAGGGTTCCTTCTCTTTGGGTGTCCACCGTCCGCGCCGGAGGAACCGCGAGTGTCCTAGATTCTTCTGTAGTATTCGATCTTTATTAGCTAATAGCCAGTGATGTACTATTCAATATTATATATTATTCGAGACGATGTATTCGAGATTATATCTATTATTCTGGACGATGTATTCGAGATTATATCTATTATTCTGGACGATGTATTCGAGATTATATCTATTATTCGAGACGATGTTATTTGAATACTAAATTGTTTTATATTTCTTTTGGATTAGTGAAACAAAAGCTATGGCAGACAATACCGACAGAGAGGGAGAACATACCATGTTCGATATGATATGCGGGCCAGATGATAATCAGAATGAAGAAGATTATGACGACTCCGAATTTCTAAACAACACCGAAGAGGGTGATATGATATTCGATCGCGACGACGAAATTGATGAAGTCATGAACTATGACGATGACGAAGAACATGTTGATCCTGAAACAACAAACACCGGTGAGGTATATATATTTATATAAGTAGGCATCTGGTGATCATCACATGTTTTAAATGACTTGAAGATATATTAATGAATCGATCTTTGTTCTTTCAGCCATCCGGATCGAGCAAATCTTCAGGCAAAATGACGAAACGAGGCCCGAACAAAAAGTTGAAGCCGGGCGTAAAGTACAATATCGAGGCATGTGGCCCTACTGGCAAACCATTAGCGCCTAAGCAGATTGCGGACAAGTTCGTTCGTCAGTGCGGAGTTCTTGTGAAGGACCAACTCCCGATCAAACTTCAAGAATGGAGAGCGCCAGCAAAGCCACGTCCAGATGTTACTTTTGTCGACAAGAATCAAAAAGATCTGCTTTGGGATACTCTCATGGAACATTTCACCCTACCAGATCATTTCACAGAAGCAGATGTGCAGAAAGTCAAAGAGGCTGCTCTTAGGATGATGGCGACTGCATTCAAGAACTACAAGAATCGTGAATGGAACAAGTACGTCAAGGGAGGAAGGAAGACTCCAGTATTCAAGGGAACACTGGAGAACCAACGTGATCATTGGGACGATTTTGTGAAATTCAAGGATTCGGAATTAGCTAAGGAACGGTCGAGAATAAACAAGAAGAATGCCGAAAAAAAGGATAAGTTCCATAAGCTGGGGCCAGGTGGCTATGCGGTGGCAATGCCTAAGTGGGATAAGTCTGAGAAAGAGATGGAGGATGCAGGTGTCACTCCAGCTACTATGAGCTGGCCCCCCAGGGTCAGGACTTGGTTCTATGCGCATGGGGGGGAGTTGGACCGGGAGACAGGCAATGTTTCGACGAGGGCAAGTCTGGAGGAGCCGATGATGCGATACTTGTTGCAATAGAAGAGGCACGAACGGGGGTGTTCCAGCCCAACAGAGAGAACGACGACCTTACGCGTGCCCTGGGAAATCCTGAACACCCGGGAAGAACACGAGGCAAGGGCGCTATGCCGTGGTATGAGGGGTTTTCAGACTGGAACAACGACTACAGAACCCGTGCGAGAAAGAAGATTGCGGAGGAGAAGAAGAGGATGATGGAGGAGGAGCAGAGGAAGCGGGACTATGAACGCCTTCAAGGCCTAGAAGCAAGTCAAGCGGAATTGGCGGTCAAATTCCAGCGGCAGCAGGAGCAGATCGACTCACTTACCCATCAAAGGGGGTCTCAGCAGCTGCAGCAGGTAGCGGATGATCCAGCATTGGATAGCACCGGCCCATCCATGTCGAGAAGCAGTGTGGGTTCCGTCCCGGACGACGCAATGCTGGGTAGATACCACGTGGATGACATCACGGAGAACACTAACTGCGAGCTACATGTCAAAATGAAGAACATATCCATGAAGGTGGCGGACGGCTGTGCTTTCACAAATCCCCCCGAGGCAACCTTCCATTGCAACCCGATTCCAGCGGGCTATGCTCGTTTCTTGGTTGATGAGGTGGTGGACCCACCATATTCGGGGCTACAGCTTGACATTGCTGGAGGTGACGGCGAGCGCTTTCTCTGAGAGGCCAAACATCGTATCATCCTATGAAAAAAAGGATTGCATCATCTTTCCAAGGACACAGACACCGCGTCAGCCGAGTCCTCGTCGAAGTCCGCCACCGAGTCAGCAGACTCCCGCTCCTGCAAGTCCACCAAGTCCGGCAAAGTGTCAGGCCACTCCTCCTCCTCCAAGTCCGGCAAAGTGTCAGGACAATCCTCCTCCTCCAAGTCCGCCACAGCGTCAGACGTCCACTCCTCCTCCAAGTCCGGCACAACCTCAGGCCACTCCTCCTCGTCCAACTCAGTCCCGTCAGCCGTCTCCGCCGCCTCAGCAATCATAGAAGAGACACCCCGCAGCTATGGTGCGTAGCGGTATGAGTCAAGGTAGTACAGGAAGTACAGGCGGAGGCAAGCGATATAAATATGGTCCAAGCCTCAAGCCTCTTCCGCAGAGGTCTTATGACAGGTCCGAGGAGGAAATCACATCCATATCGAAGGCCGAGGTGGAAGCCCATTTTGCACCGAAACCGCCACCGCCGCCAAGGGAGAAAGTGCCTGAGGAAATGATTGACCACTTCATTCGTATGGCTCAACCACCAGCTCCCAAGCCTGTTGACACAGACTATGAGCGCCACATCAGGAAGTTAAATCGAGCACGTCTACAAAGGGAGACGAGCACGTCTACATCGGGATCGAGCAAACAAGAAGCAGCTGCCAAAAAATGCGGGAAAACCATTCCCCAGCTGGGAGAACAGGCGGCGCAATCGATCCCCTCGCTTGTTGTGCCAACAACAGGTGACAGTATGCGCGCCCAATATTATTGTGGGCAAACAGTGCATGTTCCCGAGGTGGGCAATGTGGTAATAACGGAGGAGCATATAATGTAGGCTGAAGTTCTCAACATCACTGTTGGACAACTCCTCGAGATCGAGCCCATGCCTTTGCTTAGAGAGGATGAAGTAAAACGGAAATATGTCCGGGGCCAACCTTTGGTCGCGCCAGACAAGGTCAAGAACCTCCCAACGAGAATGTATGAATTGCATCAATGGTACATGAACATTACCAAGATTTCAGATCGATTGTCCCTCATGGTGAATGTCAAGCAGGACCATTACTACCATGAGAAAGCTGGGTCCGTTGAGTATTCAGAACTGTTTCAGTTATACAATAAAGACGCACTCGACAAATCTATCGTCAGTTGCTATTGTCTGTAAGTGATTTCTTTCTATAATTTAAGTCTCAAGCTAGCTGTAGTGATCCTTTTGAGATCAATCATTACCTGTAATTATCCTCATTCTATATTCTTTTCTGTGGTATTATGCAGGATGAAGATATATGAAATGAGAAAAGGTGGACGCTTTGGCATTGGGTTCATTGACCCAAACACCGTTAATGAATACACATGGAAGATAAATGAACGTCTTGCAAAGGAAGTAGAGGACAGCATGCTAGAGTTCTTGAAGCGCCTCAAATACAATGAAGATATACTACTTCCTTACAACTTCCAGTGAGTCACACTGTCTTGTACTACAAATTCTCTATTTTTGCCTACTAGCTAGCTACATGTTTTTGCTTACATACGCCCGCTTAATTAAGACATGTAAACGTGCGTGCATGCATATTTCACTGGGTCTTGTGTATCATTAAAGTTGACGCCGGAACAGTTGAAGTACTGGACTCACTAGTCTAAAAAAAACTGACTTTAACATCTTGTATGGGATAGTCAACAGATAATTTCAATCATTATTAACTATATATCTCGGCCTATTTAGTTCATCATTTCATGATATGAACTATTTAATAACCCCTTTATTCATTTTCTTTGTCGGCGGGCAGGGCTTGGGCAAGATTCATCAGCGTCACGGAAGGTGAATGGAAACAAAAGCTTCAATGGTTTCGACCCAAGGTAAGTAATTAAGTAGTACTAGCTAGCTAGCTAGCTGCCATCTCTTTAATTATCATGCTTGATTAATTTTTATCTGATCAAATTCCATTCTCGTAAAGGCCCTGAAGCAGGCGCAGGGGACTGATCTGTGTGCATTCTGCGTTTGCGAGAACATTCGCATGATGGCGTCCGAAAGGAGCAGATCTCAAAGACAGCAATGGGTACGCTTATCAAAACACTACTCACAATTTTTACACCATTATCAATATCTAGTCACACAACTAATACACATGCATATCGATCTCCTTCTTAACAGTTCAAAGAGGTGCGGGAGAAGCTCATAGAAAGGGAGCGCGTAGAAGCACTTCAAGAGGAAATAGCGGGATTTTTGCTCGACCAGGTCATAAATCCGAATGGAGAATTCTATTACCCGCTACCGCCCCCATGAAAACCACTTTCAATTGTCATCGTGCTCCGAAGGCACCAATTAGGCTAATGCCACTGGCTCCGAAGGCAACATTCATATGTAGGAGAAATTGTATATAGCTATACATGTGTGTATGTCTGAATTAATTAATATGGTGGTTTAATTTGTGAGACATTGATGTGATATATATATGCATGATTCGTTCTACTAGAAATTCTCTTTCTCTCTCTCTCTCTCTCTCTCTCTCTCTCTATATATATATATATATATATATATATATATATATAACGTGTACAATGTGTATTATCGTAAAATACCAGCAAACGAAAAAGAATTAAAATGGAAACACAAAATTAAATGAAAAAGAAATCATAAAACTAAAAAAACCCAAACCTTATAGTACCGGTTGGTCTTACCAACCGGTACTAAAGGGCTCCAGGCCCCTGGAGCTGGCTCGTGCCACGTGGTTGCCCTTTAGCACCGGTTCGTGCTGAACCGGTACTAAATGGGGGGGGGGGCTTTAGTGACCACAAATTAGTGCCGGTTATGTAACCTGCACTATAGGGCCTTACGAACCGGTGCTAATGCCCGGTTCTGCACTAGTGCCTGCTGTCACTGGGAAAGGATACCACAAGATTGAACCCAAAGCTAAGCACTTCTCCCATGGCAAGAAAGATCAATCTAGTAGGCCAAACCAAACTGATAATTCGAAGAGACTTGCAAAGATAACTCAATCATACATAAAAGAATTCAGAGGAGATTTAAATATTTCTCATAGATAAACTTGATCATAAATCCACAATTCATCGGATCTCGACAAACACACCGCAAAAAGAGTTTACATCGAATAGATCTCCACAAGAGAGGGGGGGGCATTGTATTGAGATCCAAAAAGAGAGAAGAAGCCATCTAGCTAATAACTATGGACCCGTAGGTCTGTGGTAAACTACTCACAACTCATCGGAGGGGCTATGGTGTTGATGTAGAAGCCCTCCGTGGTCGATTCCCCCTCCGGCAGAACGCCGGCGAAGGCTCCAAGATGGGATCTCGCGGATACAGAAGGTTACGGTGGTGGAAATTGTGTTTCGTTGGCTCCCTGGATGTTTTCAGGGTACGTAGGCTTATATAGGAGGAAGAAGTATGTCGGTGGCCGCCCGAGGGGCCCACGAGATAGGGGGCGCGCCCTGTAGGGGGGCGCGCCCTACCCTCTCGTGACCGCCTCGGCTGCTTCTTGACTTGCACTCCAAGTCCTCTGGATCACATTTGTTCCAAAAATCACGCTCCCGAAGGTTTCATTCCCTTTGGACTCCGTTAGATATTCCTTTTCTTCGAAATAATGAAATAGGCAAAAAAACAACAATACGGGTTGGGCCTCCGGTTAGTAGGTTAGTCCCAAAAATGATATAAATGTGTAAAATAAAGCCCATAAGCATCCAAAAGGGGCGATATAATAGCATGGAACAATCAAAAATTACAGATACGTTGGAGACGTATCAAGCATCCCCAATCTTAATTCCTGCTCGTCCTCGAGTAGGTAAATGATAAAAAAGAAATTTTTGATGTGGAAAGCTACCTAGCATAATTCTCAATGTAATTTTCTTTATTGTGGCATGAATGTTCAGATCCAAATGATACAAAATAAAAGTTCATATTAACATGAAAATGGTGATACTTCTAGCATACTAATCAAAGTAATCATGTCTTCTCAAAATAACATGGCCAAAGAAAGTTATCCCTACAAAATCATATAGTCTGACTGTTGCTCTATCTTCATCACACAAAGTATTTAATCATGCACAACCCCGATGACAAGCCAAGCAATTGTTTCATACTTTAATAATCTCAAACTCTTTCAACTTTCACGCAATACATGAGCGTGAGCCATGGACATAGCACTATATGTGGAATATAATGGTGGTTGTGGAGAAGACAAAAAGGAAAAGATAGTCTCACATCAACTATGCGTATCAACGGGCTATGGAGCTGCCCATCAATAGATATTAATGTGAGTGAGTAGGGATTGCCATGCAACGGATGCAGTAGAGCTATAAATATATGAAAGCTCAACAAAGGAAACTAAGTGGGTGTGCATCCAACTTGCTTGCTCACGAAGACCTAGGGCATTTTGAGGAAGCCCATCATTGGAATATACAAGCCAAGTTCTATAATGAAAAATTCCCACTAGTATATGAAAGTAACAACATATGAGACTCTCTATCATGAAGATCATGGTGCTATTTTGAAGCACAAGTGTGGAAAAAGAGATAGTAGCATTGTCCCTTCTCTTTTTCTCTTATTTTATATTTTTTTTCTTTTTTTCTTTTTTTTTCTTTGGCATTTCTCTCTTTTTTCTTTTTGGCCTTTCTCTTTTTTTTCTTTTTTTTTCTTTTTGTAAAGTCCGAAGTCTCATTCCGACTTGTGGGGGAATCATAGTCTTCATCATCCTTTCCTCACTAGGACAATGCTCTAATAATGAAAATCATCACACTTTTATGGATTTACAACTCAAGAATTACAACTCAAAGCTAGAACAAGATATGACTCTTTATGAATGCCTCCGATGGTGTACCGGGATATGAATCAAGAGCGACATGTATGAAAATTATGAAGGTGGCCTTGCCACAAATACAATGTCAACTACATGATCTTGCAAAAAGCAATATGACAAAAGTAATGCGTGTCATATGAGCGAAACGGTGGAAAGTTGCATGGCAATATATCTCGGAATGGCTATGGAAATGCCATAATAGGTAGGTATGGTGGCGGTTTTGAGGAAGGTAATGGTGGGTGTATGGTACCGGCGAAAGTTGCGCAGCACAAGAGAGGCTAGCAATGGTGGAAGGGTGAAAGGGTGCGTATAATCCATGGACTAAACATTAGTCAAAAGAACTCATGTACTTGTTGGCAAAATCTAGAAGTCATCAAAAACCAAAGCACTACGCGCATGCTCCTAGGGGGATAGATTGGTAGGAAAAGACCATCGCTCGTCCCCGACTGCCACTCATAAGGAAGACAATCAATAAATAAAATTGTGCTCCAACTTCATCACGAAGCGGTTCACCATACGTGCATGCTACGGGAATCACAACCCTTAACACAAGTATTTTTCATAATCACCTCAACTAGCATGACTCTAATATCACTACCTCCATATCTCAAAACAATCATCAAGCATCATATTGATCATAGCATCCAATTCTTTTCTATGATAGTTTTTATTATACCCAACTTGGATGCTCATCATTCTAGGACCAACTTTGTAACCATAGAAAATACCATTCTGTTCTACAAGACTCTCAAAAAGATATAAGTGAAGCATGAGAGAGTAGCAATTTCTTCAAAATTAAGTCACCACCGTGCTCTAAAAAGCATAAGTGAAGCACTAGAGCAAAAACTATCAAGCTCAAAAGATATAAGTGAAGCACATAGAGTATTCCAGCAAATTTTAATCAAGTAGGCTTCTCCCAAAAGGTTTGTACAGCAAGGATGATTGTGGTAAACTAAAAAGAAAAGACTAATATAATACACGATGCTCCAAGAAAAACACATATCATGTGGCGAATAAAAATATAGTTCCAAGTAAAGTTACCAATGAACGAAGATGAAAGAGGGGATGCCTTCCCGGGGCATCCCCAAGCTTAGGCTTTTGGCTATCCTTGAATATCTTGGGGTGCCAGGCATCCCCAAGCTTAGGCTCTTGCCACTCCTTGTTCCATAATCCATAAAATCCTTACCCAAAACATGAAAACTTCACAACACAAAACTCAACAGGAAATCGTATAAGCTCCGTTAGTGAAAGAAAACAAAACCACCACATAATGTACTGTAATGAAATCATTTTGGTGTTAAACCTACTTTAATCCAACTTCTCTATGGTTTATAAACTATTTTACTAGCCATAGATGCATCAAAATAAGCAAAAACAACACACGAAAAACAGAATCTGTCAAAAACAGAACAGTCTGTAGCAATCTGTAACTAACGCGAACTTCTGGAATTCTAAAATTCCTACCAAAATACTAAGTCCTGGACAATTTGTTTATTGATCAGAAGAAAAAAGAATCAACGCAAAATCACGTTTCTGTGATTTAACAAAACTAATTTCGTGCGTGCAAAGTTTCTGTTTTTCAGCAGAATCAAATCAATTATCATCATAGGTTATCCTATAAGTTCTACTTGGCACAAACACTAATTAAAAGATAAAAACACATCTAAGCAGAAGGTAGATGCAAGATTTATTACTAAACAGGAACAAAAACAAAAAACACAAAGAAAATTGGGTTGCCTCCCAACTAGCGTTATCGTTTAACGCCCCTAGCTAGGCATAAAAGCGAAGATAGATCTAAGTAGTGCCATCTTTGGCACTAAGTTCATAAGTAGCTCGCATGATAGATTCATAAGGTAATTTGACTTTATTTCTTGGAAAGTGCTCCATGCCTTTCTTTAATGAAAATTGGAATCTAATATTCCCTTCCTTCATATCAATAATCGCGTGAATCGTTATAAGGAAAGGTCTACCAAGAATAATAGGGCAAGAAAGATTGCAATCTATATCAAGAACGATAAAATCTACGGGCACCAAATTTCTATTTTCAACAATGAGAACATCATTTATCCTTCCCATTGGCTTTTTAATGGTGGAATCCTCAAGGTGCAAATTTAAAGAGCAATCATCAAGATCATGGAAACCTAGAATATCACATAAAGTTTTCGGAATCGTGGAAACACTAGCACCCAAATCACACAAAGCAAAACACTCATGATCTTTAATTCTAATCTTTATAGTAGGTTCCCACACATCATTAAGTTTTCTAGGTATGGAAACTTCCAAATTAAGTTTTTCATCATAAGATTGCATCAAGGCATCAACGATATGTTTAGTAAAAGCTTTATTTTGACTATAAGCATGAGGAGAATTAACAACGGATTGCAACAAGGAAATACAACCTTCTAAAGAAAAATTATCATAATCAAATTCCTTGAAATCCGAGATAGTGGGTTCAATGCTATTTAAAGTCATGACCTCTCTAATCCTACTTTTACCAAATTTAACATCAAGATCTAAAGACTCCGAATTCTTGGGACGCCTTCTAGGCAAAGTTGACTCATCATCAGTCCCATAATTATCAAGATTCATATTGAAAAACAAAGATCTAATAGGAGACGCATCAATAACTTTAAGATCTTCATCATTATTTTCATGGAAACTAGAAGAACACGCTTTTATAAAGCAATCTTTCTTTGCACGCAATCTAGCGGTTTTTTCCTTGCACTCATCAATGGAAATTCTCATAGCTTTGAGAGACTCATTGATATCATGCTTAGGAGAATAAGATCTAAGTTTAAGAGAATCAACATCAAGCGAAAGTCTATCAACGTTCCTAGCCAAATCATCAACTTTGAGCAATTTTTCTTCAAGCAAAGCATTAAAATTCTTTTGAGAAATCATAAATTCTTTCACACTATTCTCAAAATCAGATGGCATCTTATTAAAATTACCATAAGAATTATTGTAGGAATTTCCATAATTATTAGAGGAATTACTAGGGAACGGTCTAGCATTAAAGTTTCCTCCATAAGCATTGTTACCGAAACTAGTCCTACGAACAAAATTCACATCCATAGATTCATTATTATTCTCAATCAAAGTAGACAAAGACGTATCATTGGGATCAAGAGGAGTATTTTTAGTAGCAAACAATTTCATAAGTTCATCCATCTTTCCACTCAAAACATTGATTTCTTCTATAGCATGCACTTTTTTACTAGAAGATCTTTCGCTGTGCCATTGAGAATAATTAGCCATAATATTATCAAGAAGTTTTGTAGCATCTCCTAACGTGATTTCCATAAACGTGCCTCCCGCGGCCGAATCTAAGAGATTTCTAGAAGCAAAGTTCAAACCGGCATAGAAATTTTGTATGATCATCCATAAATTCAAACCATGAGTAGGGCAATTGCGAATCATCAACTTCGTTCTTTCCCAAGATTGGGCAACATGCTCATGATCAAGTTGTTTAAAATTCATAATATCATTCCTAAGAGTGATGATCTTAGCGGGAGGAAAATACTTAGAGATAAAAGCATCTTTGCACTTGTTCCAAGAATCAATACTATTTTTAGGCAAAGACGAAAACCAAACTTTAGCATGATCTCTAAGTGAAAACGGAAATAACTTCAATTTAACAATATTGTTATCTGTATCTTTCTTCTTTTGCATATCACACAAATCAACAAAGTTGTTTAGATGAGTACACTACTAGGGAAAAGCCTATACACAGAATCTTACCAGCAGCGCTCTTCAAAATACCACGCTACTGCTACTTAGCAGCAGCACGTGTCTACCAAACGCGCTGCTGACTTGGAAGTAGCAGTAGCGCGTGTATCGCATATAGCGCTACTGCTATAGTTGCCATGACCTTCGCCCCCCCGCTAGCTATAGCAGTAGCGCACTTTACTGTAGAGCGCTACTGCTACTCAGGTTAGCTGTAGCGCGTTTTGGCAAACGCGCTACAACTATCCCTACCTTATCCCCACGCATGACCGGCCCTCTCACTCACACTCTCACACTCTCGCCCGCGTCAACCGTCATCGTCCGTCGCCGCCGCCGCCGCCTTCGTCCGTCCGCCGCCGAGGTACTCCCCTCCTTACGTCCCTCCTCCATCCTCCTCGCACATCCTCCCTCCGCCTGCGGCCGCCCCTCCCTCCTCCGCCGCCGCCCTCCTCCCTCCGCCTTCGGCCGCCCCTCCTCCCTCCTCCGCCGGCAGCCCTCCTCCCATCGCCCTCGACCTCGCCGCCCCTAGCTACCTCTCCGTCGCCCCCACCCCCTGCCACTAGTTAGTACTAGATTTAGTAGTAGTAGATGTTAATTTAGGGTTAGCTAGTACTAGATGTTGCTTAGTTAGTACTAGATTTTTAGTAGTAGTAGTGGTAGTTGAACTACTTTAGTTGTAGTTGAACTAGTTTAGTAAGTAAATTAATAAACTAGTTGAACTAGTTGAATTAACAGAATTAATCTATTTTTAGTAAGATAATTGATATAACTAGTTGAACTACTTTATTTTTAGAAAGAACTAGTTTTTTTCTATTTATAGTAAGTTTATATTTAGTAAGAACTAGTTGAATTAATAAAACTAGTTGAACATGTCATGTTTGTTGTTAGTGATAACTTATATGGTTTCAGGTGACCTCCGTCGGCCCCGTCACCGACCCCCTCCGACATCCCCGCCGTCGTCCCAGTCACCGACACCCTCCGACATCGAGGTGAGACCAGCCAAATATCCTTGTGTATCTTGTGTTGTTGCTCAAATTGGATATGTGGTTGCCCAAGTGGCCGTTCATGTTCAGTTTACATCTCCGAGTGGCCTATGTTTTGCCAGAGTGTTGATTAATTTCTGTTCCGGCAAATTTCAGGCGCTCGATATGTCCTTTTTTAGCAAAGGTCATGCCGGATTTTGTCGTGAATTCTGGCATGACTTGTGCTAGAATATGTACAAGTTTAATCTTTGAATTATGATTGTAGGAAATGTCGTACTCGGACGACGACGGTCTCCCGGGGGAGTGTAGCTGGTGCCACGACGATCGAGGTATGTGCGACAGGTTCGTTCGGCTGGACGACGATCGGCGCTTCAGCATTAAGCTCGAGGAGACCTTCGATTGTGAAACGGTACGCAACAACGACAAGTGTTTTTTTCTCCATTAAGCATGACTTCAACTACTTCAACGTCTAATTTTCATATTTTACAATTCGACTAGCTTATCCCATGCCATGCAAGACGCTATGTCTTGGAGAGGATGGGTTTTGAAGACCATGAAAATTTCGAAACAAAGAAAATACACCTAAGGACCCATCATAATATGGATTTTGAAGTAAATCTGTACAATGCTCAGAGCGTAACCCATTTTGGTTGCCAAAATTGGGAAGCACTTTGCAAAATGTATGGTTTTTATGAGGGTATGATTGTCACCATGGATCTTGGTGATCCTGACAGTGAGGAAGACAATATGGACATTTGGGTCCTTGTTGATACGCTTCCGATTGTACCGCTATGTGAGTTTCTCAAACATAGTTATTAACTAATTTATATTGTTTATTTCAAAATAGTTGATAGCTTATTTCCATTGATAGCTTATTTTGATTCTTCAAAGACTGTGCGGAAGATGGTAGATAAAACCCACTACATCGAAGGCACCCAATTAACGTATAAGGAGAAAAATCATCTGATCGCATTTTGTACTCTTCTTGAGAATTACAATGACTATTATCGAACTCCTCCAAATTATGGTGAATACGTGCCACTAGTGCATGTGTTGAACAACGATAACTTCTCTGGAGATACCCTGGTAAGATTTTTTAATATTACGACATCCGTGCATTTTTTGCATACTTCTAAAACTAGTACATCATTGCTACCTGCGAAGTTATTATTATGTTTTTCAACAGAAACTCCCGATGGATTGTGTGCCTCATCTGATGTCTCTGCATGGTCGCCTCTCAGTTCTGAACATACTGCCAGGTAAATCTACGGAGCTCACCTGTGCATATCGGATTTCTAAAACCCGTGAACACATGATCATCAGAGAATGGAAGAAATGTATGGACATTCGCAAGGAGGTTCTTGGAAGTAACATTCAGCGAAAGGCAAGAATGGGAGAGAGGCTAATCTACATTCTCCATAATGGAGAGTCAAGGGCTATCTTGTTTTTTGTTATTTTACCTTAGAAAATGTAGTAGGTCTTAATCGAATGTAATAGGTCCTATGAGGTACAATATGTTTATTATGTGGTAATGTGTTAGAGTTGATAATGATGATCTTGAGGAGGTGTTATGTGATGTCAATGATGAAAACGATGATATTGAGGAGGTGTTATATGACAATGATGTATTATGATGCTAAGTTGTTAATGATATGATGATGATGATGATATTATTATATCATTGGGTGAAAGAACCGCGGATTAGTTTCAAGTGGATGAACATCCACTTGAAACTAGTCCACGGTTCTTTCACCCCATGATGTAATAACTCATTATGATGTAAAAACAATCTCTAAATTCCTGTTGTATGAGAACTTGTGTAAAGGTGTATGAATACAACATGAAAAAGGAAAGAAATAAAATACTAAATAATAGTAGTAGCGCGGGTTAGGAGAAGCGCTACTACTAATTACCAGTAGCGATGTTCTAAAGAACCGCTGCTACTAAGTCAATTTAGCAGTAGCGCCTGTCAAGACGCGCTATTGCTAAGCATTAGCTGTAGCGCCTTATCAGTAGCGCTCCTGCCCGCGCTACTGATAGGCCCAAAACCCGCGCTGCTGCTAGGCTTTTCCCTAGTAGTGGTAGAGACATCTTCACTAGGAAGGCCGGCGAATTGATCTTTCATAACAAGATTCAGCAAAGCAGTATTGATTTCACAAGACTCAACATCATTAAGAGGAGCAATCGGAGTACTAAGGAAATCATTATTATTGGTATTCGAGAAATCACACAATTTGGTATTATCTTGTGCCATGGCAACAAGTAATCCAACACACAAGCAAACAGAAAAGGGACATTTACATTTGTGCGCCTAACTCGAACCCACTACTCAGATTTGCCCCTAATTTCGAAGCATGCTCAAATTTGCCCCTCTGCCATTAGTTCCCCTTATAAAAATACTCTTATGTGTCGTTACCGTTCAGTCAAAGGGCTTTGACCGTCTATGGGGTGTTTATTTGACATATTGCCCCTCCCTCCGTGTGTCACTTACATGTGGGACCCACTCAAAAAAAGGAAAAACTCTTTCTCTCACCCCTCTCTCCCTTTCACTTACATGTGGGACCCTCATGGCCTCTCTCTCACCTCCCACCAATCTCCCTCTACCTCACGGCCCCTCTCTCTCTCTCAACTCCGGCGACCGTCGGCTGCCCAGAGACCGTGCGCTGCTGCCGCTAGCTCCTCGTGCACGGCAGCCCTCCCTTCATCCCTCCCTCCCTCTCCCTCCCTCCTTCCCTCCCTCATGGCCTCTCCCTCTCTCAGCTTTGAAGAGCGCCACCGTCGCCGCTGCCTTCGTCTCCTCGCGGCCAACGGCAACCCCAAGCGCCTCCACCTTGTCAGGAAGCTCTTACGAGATGCCCTCATCCTAAACGCCAACTAATTTGAGGAGAGACGATCAGCGCAGAGTGACACGACACATCTTCCTCGCCTCGACCTCAGACGACCACGTTCGATTCAATGTTGTTAAAACACATCGACGATTCCTTCCGCCAGAGGCTAGCTCGAGACAAAGGAGCATGTCCATGAGCACCGCAGGCCAGCTCTTGTCCAGCCCATGCGGTGAATCGGGAGGGGACACCCGTAGACGACACCCAGGACCCTGTCCTCCGCCACGGTTGTCGTCGTTGACCTCCTAGATTCGACCGCCCCAAGCCACCGTGGACCTCCCTGACATCTGTTTCGCTATCGCTGTAAGGTCATGCCCCTACGCTGTCTTCCCCCTCTTGATTCTGCGCCTGTAGCTCCCAGCATGAAGCCGGCCGCCATGACCAAACTCAGGTGGTCGCGCGCGCATGTTACCACCAACCGCTGCGGCGCCCAACTCGCTTGGCATGCGTCTTGTAGATACACTGTGTGCCTTGGGCCCTCCTCTCACGGTGGTCCGGCCACCTACGCTGAGCCGCCGGCGAGCGAGTCGCTCACGGCCAGGCATGCCTCGCCGTGGACCAATTTGGACCTTTACGGTGGGTCCCGTGGCCCACTTGTAAGTGTGTGTGAGAGAGAGGGGTGAGAGAACATGTTTTTTGTTTTGTTTTTTGAGAATGGACCCCACTATTAAGTGAGACATGGAGTCAGGGGCAAAAATGTCAAGGAGACGGCCATATAGTGGTCAAACAGCTTTGACTGGACGGAAATGGAGCGGAGGGGCATTTCTATAAGTGGCACTGACGGCAGAGGGGCAAAACTGAGCATACCCGGAAACTAGGGGCAAAACTGAGTAGTGGGTTCGAGTTAGGGGCAGAACTGGAATTGGCCCAACAGAAAAAGGCAAGCGGAAAGAGAGGGCGAATAAAACGGCAAGGGTGAAGTAGGGGAGAGGAAAACGAGAGGCAAATGGCAAATAATGTAAATGCAAGGGAGATGAGTTTGTGATGGGTACTTGGTATGTCTTGACTTGAGCGAAGACCTCCCCGGCAACGGCGCTAGAAATCCTTCTTGCTACGTCTTAAGCTTGCATTGGTTTTTCTTGAATAGGAAAGGGTGATGTAACAATAGTAGCGTAAGTATTTCCCTCGGTTTTTCAGAACTAAGGTATCAATCCAGTAGGAGGCTCCTCAAAAGTCCCACACACCTACACAAACAAACAAAGAACTTGCACCCAACGCAATAAAGGGGTTGTCAATCCCTTCACGGCCACTTGCGAAAGTGAGATCTAATAGAGATAGTATGATAAGATAAATATATTTTTGGTATTTCATAATATAGATGCAAAAAGTAAAGATGCAACTAAAAGTAGATTGGAAGCAAATATGATAAGAGATAGACCCGGGAGCCATAGGTTTCACTAGTGGCTTCTCTCAAGATAGCATAAGTATTACGGTGGGTGAACAAAATACTGTCGTGCAATTGATTAGAAAGCGAATAATTATGAGATTATCTAGGCATGATCATGTATATAGGCATCACGTCCGCAACAAGTAGACCGACTCCTGCCTGCATCTACTACTATTACTCCACACATCGACCGACTCCTGCCTGCATCTAGAGTATTAAGTTCATAAGAACAGAGGAACGCCTTAAGCAAGATGACATGATGTAGAGGGATATTTCATGCAATATGATATAAACCCCATCTTTTTATCCTCGATGGCAACAATACAATACGTGCCTTGCTGCCCCTGCTATCACTGGGAAAGGAGACCGCAAGATTGAACCCAAAGCTAAGCACTTCTCCCATGGCAAGAAAGATCAATCTAGTAGGCCAAACCAAACTGATAATTCGAAGAGACTTGCAAAGATAACTCAATCATACATAAAAGAATTCAAAGGAGATTCAAATATTTCTCATAGATAAACTTGATCATAAACCCACAATTCATCGGATCTCGACAAACACACAGCAAAAAGAGTTTACATCGAATAGATCTCCACAAGAGAGGGGGAGAACATTGTATTGAGATCCAAAAAGAGAGAATAAGTCATCTAGATAATAACTATGGACCCGTAGGTCTGTGGTAAACTACTCACAACTCATTGGAGGGGCTATGGTGTCGATGTAGAAGCCCTCCATGGTCAATGCCCCCTCCGGCAGAACACTGGCGAAGGCTCCAAGATGGGATCTCGCGGATACAGAAGGTTACGGTGGTGGAAATTGTGTTTTGTTGGCTCCCTGGATGTTTTTGGGATACGTAGGCTTATATAGGAGGAAGAAGTACATCGGTGGCCGCCCGAGGGGCCCACGAGATAGGGGGCACGCCCTGTAGGGGGCGCGCCCTGTAGGGGGTGCCCTACCCTCTTGTGGCTGCCTCGGCTGCTTCTTGACTTGCACTCCAAGTCCTCTGGATCACGTTTGTTCCAAAAATCACGCTCCCGAAGGTTTCATTCCATTTGGACTCCGTTTGATATTCCTTTTCTTTGAAATACTGAAATAGGCAAAAAAACAGCAATACGGGCTGGGCCTCCGGTTAGTAGGTTAGTTCCAAAAATGGTATAAATGTGTAAAATAAAGCCCATAAGCATCCAAAAGGGGTAATATAATAGCATGGAAAAATAAAAAATTATAGATACGTTGGAGACGTATCAGTATCCCAAACCTCCAAGATATTAACCTAGGATCTTGGGTTAAAAGATACTATGATGGTGAAGGGAAACCTTGGAAAATGATGATAGATCAGAAATATATATGAGAGGAAAAACCAATGTCTTTACACCCAGCACCACCACTAATGTTTCTAGGTTTTGGAAAGGAGTCAAGTCTATCATCCACACTTTGAATTTTGGATATAGATGGAAAGTAGGAGTGGGGGATAAAATCAGGTTCTGGGAAGACACTTGGTTTGGTACTTCCCCACTGGCAGTTCAATTCTAGCACATCTACATGCTCTGTAATGAGCAGACTAAAATTATTAGGGAGGTCCGGGATGGTGAAACCCTTAAACTGACTTTTAGGAGAAACTTTGACAACAGGCTCATGGAGCAATGGTACCAGCTTGTTGAGATTGCTGGGGGGGATTAACTTCAGCAATGACCCTGATGCCCTCATCTGGCAGCTTGAGAGTAAAGGGGCTTATTCTTCTAGTTCTTTGTACCATGTGATCAATTTTAGGGGGGTGCAACCTCTGTTTCTGCCTACTATGTGGAAGCTGGCTGATACGTCTCCAACATATCTATAATTTATGAAGCATTCATGCTATTATATTATCTGTTTTGGATGTCTATGGCCTTTATTAAGCATTTTTATATTATTTTTTTGGACTAACCTATTAACCGGAGGCCCAGCCCATACCGTGTTTTTCTTGCCTATTTCAGGGTTTCGAAGAAAATGAATATCAAACGGAGTCCAAACGGAATGAAACCTTCGGGAGAGTTATTTTTGAAACGGAAGCAATACGACTTGGAGTTGAAGTCAAGGAAGCTTCGAGGTGGCCACGAGGGTGGGGGGTGCCCCCCTACTGGGCACGCCCCCCTGTCTTGTGGGCCCCTCGAGGCTCCCCCGACCGACTTCTTTTGCCTATATATTCCCATATACCCTAAAAACATCGAAGCGAACAATCGATTGGGAGTTCCGCCGCCGCAAGCCTCTGTAGACACCAAAAACCTCTCGGGAGCCCGTTCCGGCACCCTGCCGGAGGGAGGATCCCTCACCGATGGCCATCTTCATCATCCCGGCACTCTCCTTGACGAGGAGGGAGTAGTTCACCCTCGGGGCTGAGGGTATGTACCAGTAGCTATGTGTTTGATCTCTCTCTCGTGTTCTTGAGGTGATAAGATCTTGATGTATCGCGAGCTTTGCTATTATAGTTGGATCTTATGATGTTTCTCCCCCTCTACTCTCTTGTAATGAACTGAGTTTTCCCTTTGAAGTTATCTTATCGGATTGAGTCTTTAAGGATTTGAGAACACTTCATGTATGTCTTACCATGTTTATCTGTGGTGACAATGGGATTTCACGTGATCCACTTGATGTATGTTTTGGTGATCAACTTGCGGGTTCCGCCCATGAACCTATGCATAAGGGTTGGCACACATTTTCGTCTTGACTCTCCGGTAGAAACTTTGGGGCACTCTTTGAAGTACTTTGTGTTGGTTGAATAGATGAATCTGAGATTGTGTGATGCATATCGTATAATCATGCCCACAGATACTTGAGGTGACAATGGAGTATCTAGGTGACATTAGGGTTTTGGTTGATTTGTGTCTTAAGGTCTTATTCTAGTATGAACTCTATGATAGATTGAACGGAAAGAATAGCTTCATGTTATTTTACTACGGACAATTGAATAGATAGAACAGAAAGGATAACTTTGAGGTGGTTTCGTACCCTACCATAATCTCTTCGTTTGTTCTCCGCTATTAGTGGCTTTGGAGTGACTCTTTGTTGCATGTTGAGGGATAGTTATATGATCCAATTATGTTATTATCGTTGAGAGAACTTGCACTAGTGAAAGTATGAACCCTAGGCCTTGTTTCGAAGCATTGCAATACCGTTTGTGCTCACTTTTATCATTAGTTACCTTGCTGTTTTTATTTTTTCAGATTACAAAAACCTATATCTACCATCCATATTGCACTTGTATCACCATCTCTTCGCCGAGCTAGTGCACCTATACAATTTACCATTGTATTGGGTGTGTTGGGGACACAAGAGACTCTTTGTTATTTGGTTGCAGGGTTGTTTGAGAGAGACCATCTTCATCCTACGCCTCCCACGGATTGATAAACCTTAGGTCATCCACTTGAGGGAAATTTGCTACTGTCCTACAAACCTCTGCACTTGGAGGCCCAACAACGTCTACAAGAAGAATGTTTCATAGTAGACATCACTGGCAATGCCCCCCAAGATTCATGTGTTCCTCTGGCTTCCCAAAACAAGCTAATGACCAGAGAGAATCTGAGGAAAAGGCACATAATTAAACCCCTAGAATGTGTGTCCTATGCTGAAAATGAGACAAATCATCATTTAATCTTTGACTGTGTTGTAGCCAAGAGTATTTGGTCTTTTGTCAGCCAATATTTCCAAAAGGAGATTGGCATGAACTTCGAGTCTATGGCTCGCTTTTGGACTTCTAATAAAAAGAATTTAGCCTTGAACATAGTTAGCTCTGCAGTCCTATGGTATTTATGAAAATATTGGAACTCTATGATTTTTAACAACACCATTTGGACCTCTTTTACTCAGGAATGGGACTGATTCACAGAATGCCCAAATTTTGGGTGATTTTGACCCCAGAAGCAAACAAACCCCAGGTGGAGGCGTTCTTGGGCGCCCTGGCGAGACTTCTCCATCAACCCTTGATGATCTTGAGTGGCTGAAGCTGAAGAGCACAAGGTTTGATGTTGGAGCAAGTTGGAGCAACCTCAGGATCTCGGAGGATGGGGGCTGCTTCCACTCCCCTGCCAAGAAGCGAGACACCGATGACAAAGTCGCGGTGAACAGCCCCGTGTCCACCCTTGCGATCTGCTGGTCGCCCCAAGCTACTCTAGCGCCGCCGCTCAAGTTCAGAAGGGGAGGGGCCACGATCGCAATGTCACTAGGCTCTCTACAGATCACCTGTTTTCGCTTCCTCTGGCTGCCCAATGAAAGTTTAGAGCGCTGGGAGCTTAGCTCAGCCGACTTGTTTATTTTCTTTGTATTTTCTACACAGGCATCAGCTTCACTAATTGCGAGATGTGTGGCTGTAATAAGTATGAACCCTCAAACATAAGTTGGGGCTGTAAGTTCTGATGGTTTCATTCCTGCTAATGGAACCGGGGAGAGGCCTCCCTGTTCATCCAAAAAAATTATTTCCTTCTTCATAGTTGCTGGCGAGAGCGGGTGAGACGCTCGGATGCGACACTGCCGTTCCACTGTATTGGACTAGATACTGCATGCAGCGGCCGCAGCCTAGCTAGTTGGACTAGTTTTACACTGCACGTGCAAGTATTTCGAAAATAAAATGAATGATTAGCTAGACGTCCAGGACTGGCAAAATTTTGTGTTTTGAACCTTTTGTGGTATAAAATCGAGATCTGACCCCCATTTGAAAATGTTTTGAGATTTGACCCTTTTTCCTACCGCCACGAGGCCCGGCGGTAGGTTTTTATAGCCTACCGCCAGAACCTCTGGCGGTAGGAAACTTATCCACGTCAGCACCGGTAACGGCCTCCGTCCCCCCTCCATCCCATCCTACCGCCGCTGGTCCTGCCGGTAGCCTGTGTGATCCTACCGCCAGAGGTGCTGGCGGTAGGGTGTGGGCAATTATAAGCCGCGGGCCGGCCGCCCCACCCCCTTCTCCCCCCACCCAGCCGACCAAGAACAGAGTTGTTCCTCTCGCCCCCTCTCTCATCTCCTCCACTCCCCACCTCTGATCTTCGTCGTTTCTTCACCGTTTTTGTGGATCGAGATGGCCCCAAAGAAAGAAAAGTAAGCTCCTTCGATCCCTCCAATTAGTTTTAGTCAAATAGGTTTCGATTCGTCGCATTACTTGATTCAAATCAATCCCTTTTTGAACTAGATTTAAATTTTTGAACCCTAGGATCGATTTAGGTTGATTATAGATGTTATATAGTGTTAGACATGAACAATAGTCACTAGTTGGTATGGTTATGTGAAGATGAACCCTAGTTCATATTATTTTGGGAGGACTTTTTTTTGATACGGTGCATGTTGGAGGAATTTATTGTGATAGGATGATGCATGTTGATATGCTATGATGCAAGTAGTGGATATAGTTGGAGAAAAAATGTTGAACCCTCAACTTCTCAATTTTTTTGTTAACAAAATTTATGATATGATGAATATTGGAGTAAACAAAATTTATATGATGCAAGTAGTGGATTTGGTTGGAGTAAATATGATATGATATGATATTGCATTTGACTCATCTTGATATATGTATTTTATTTAGTTAATAATGAACTTTTGTTATGCATCCATATGTTTAGATCTGCAACTCTGGCGCAACCATCGCCCATTCATCTCCAACACGACTTGTCTGCCTTGCCACTCTCTGTGCCTGTACGAGGCCATCCCCGAGCTTCTGCAGCCAGTGGGAGCTGTTTCAGACGAGGTCCTAGAGGCGACGAGGGCAGTGCGGTGGCACGAGAGGGCAGAGCGGATCTCCGACGATGTGAAGTGTTGGTCGCGGAGTGTGAAGGAGTGGAAGAGAGTGATTGCAGAGATGGAGGGAGATCCAACTATCCCCCGTGTCCGCCGGGAAGGGACCATTGAAGCTGCCAAGCAGCACTCCAACTGGGAGCTGCGCAATTTGGGCCGGAGGATCTACTTCGAGAGCAATGCGGAGGAGAGAGCCAGGATGCCGCCCCCAAGTGCATCGGCGTTCGATATCATCAGCTGGGGAAGGGCGGAGGTGAAAACTCCAGCGGGCAAGGCAAGGTGGGAGTGCTTGAACGGTCGGATTGTTGGGGAACGTTGCATAAAATAAAAAAATTCCTACGTTCACCAAGGTCAATCTATGGAGTCATCTAGCAACGAGAGAGGGGAGTGCATCTACATACCCTTGTAGATCGTGTGCGGAAGCGTTCAAGAGAACGGGGTTGAGGGAGTCGTACTCGTCGTGATCCAAATCACCGGAGATCCTAGCGCCGAACGTACGGCACCTCCGCGTTCAACACAGTACGATTGAGGAAGACGTCTCCTCCTTCTTGATCCAGCAAGGGGAAGGAGAGGTTGATGGAGATCCAGCAGCACGACGGCGTGGTGGTGGATGCAGCAGTGATCTCGGCAGAGCTTCGCCGAGCTTCTACGAGAGGGAGAGGTGTAGCAGGGGAGAGGGAGGCGCCAAGACTTGGAGTGCGGCTGCCCTCCCTCCCCCCTCTTTATATAGGCCCCCTAGGGGGGGCACCGGCCCTAGGAGATGCCATCTCCAAAGGGGGGGGCAGGGGCGAAACTTGCCCCCCAAGCCAGGTGGAGGCACCCCCACCCCTAGGGTTTCCAACCCTAGGCACAGGGGGGGCCCAAGGGGGGCACACCAGCCCACCAGGGGCTGGTTCCCCTCCCACTTCAGCCCATGGGGCCCTCCGGGCTAAGTGGCCCCACCCGGTGGACCCCCGGGACCCTTCCGGTGGTCCCGGTACAATACCGGTGACCCCCGAAACTTTCCCGATGGCCGAAACCTGACTTCCTATATATAATTCTTCACCTCCGGACCATTCCGGAACTCCTCGTGACGTCCGGGATCTCATCCGGGACTCTGAAAAACTTTCGGGTTACTGCATACTCATATCTCTACAACCCTAGCGTCACCGAACCTTAAGTGTGTAGACCCTACGGGTTCGGGAGACATGCAGACATGACCGAGCCGCCTCTCCGGTCAATAACCAATAGCGGGATCTGGATACCCGTGTTGGCTCCCACATGCTCCTCGATGATCTCATCGGATGAAGCACGATGTCGAGGATTCAATCAATCCCATATTCAATTCCCTTTGTCAATCGGTACGTTACTTGCCCGAGACTCAATCGTCGGTATCCTAGTACCTCGTTCAATCTCGTTACCGGCAAGTCACTTTACTCGTACCGTAATGCATGATCCCGTGACCAGACACTTGGTCACATTGAGCTCATTATGATGATGCATTACCGAGTGGGCCCAGAGATACCTCTCCGTCATATGGAGTGACAAATCCCAGTCTCGATTCGTGCCAACCCAACAGACACTTTCGGAGATACCCGTAGTGCACCTTTATAGTCACCCAGTTACGTTGTGACGTTTGGCACACCCAAAGCACTCCTACGGTATCCGGGAGTTGCACAATCTCATGGTCTAAGGAAATGATACTTGACATTTGGAAAAGCTCTAGCGAAACGAACTACACGATCTTTGTGCTATGCTTAGGATTGGGTCTTGTCCATCACATCATTCTCCTAATGATGTGATCCCATTATCAATGACATCCAATGTCCATAGTCAGGAAACCATGACTATCTGTTGATCAACGAGCTAGTCAACTAGAGGCTCACTAGGGACTTGTTGTGGTCTATGTATTCACACATGTATTACGATTTCCGGATAATACAATTGTAGCATGAATAAAGAAATATAATAATAACCATTTTATTATTGCCTCTAGGGCATATTTCCAACAGTCTCCCACTTGCACTAGAGTCAATAATCTAGTTACATTGTGATGTATCGAACACCCATTGCGTTATGGTGTTGATCATGTTTTGCTCTAGGGAGAGGTTTAGTCAACGGATCTGCTACATTCAGGTCTGTATGCACTTTACAAATATCTATGTCTCCATCTTGAACATTTTCATGGATGGAGTTGAAGCGACGCTTGATGTGCCTGGTCTTCTTGTGAAACCTGGGCTCCTTGGCAAGTGCAATAGCTCCAGTGTTGTCACAGAAGAGTGTGATCGGCCCCGACGCATTGGGTATGACTCCTAGGTCGGTGATGAACTCCTTCACCCAGATAGCTTCATGCGCTGCCTCCGAGGCTGCCATCAGTGGCGGACCCAGGAAAAAAATGGAGGGTGTGCACACTTTGAAAAAAAATCTGCCTAATCTAAGTGTCATATTGCTAAAGAATAAGACAAATAGCTCAATCAAGTCTCATAATATTATGTATCAGAAAATAATTTCAAATTTGCGAAATTAGAATACAAATAGTCTTACATGAAAGATACACAAGAATAACTTTGGTTTGCCCTTCAGCTGCAACCTTCTTTATTTTGACCTCATGTTTTGTACAAAATGGACATAATACTACCATCTCTTTGTCTTAGTTATGCAAGTACAAGAAAACAAGAAGTAAGAGTCCTACATTTACAACAAAACTATGATGATTATTTTGTTAAAAGGATAAATAGTTTGTATATATTTAACGAACAAGAATGTGGGCTTAAATGGGCTGAAATGTCCTATTTCCACAGACCAGCGGGCGGCTGATGCGGGTGATCCATGCATCTCGCTGGTCAATGGCAAGCGTTTCAGGGCGGACAGCCGGTGGTGAAAGGAGGGGAAGGGACAGGGCGACAAGGCGAGCGGCCGAGGGGAGGGAAGCACGGGGAGCGGCGATGTCCGAAATGCAGACGAGCAGTCGAGACGGTGATTGGGTTTGGATGGCTGGCTCCTCGCATTCGTGTCTGTCGACTGGTGTCCATTTGTTCATGTACGGATGCAGGAGAAAATTTGCGGGTTAACGTTGAAAATATCAAATATTGTTATACCTAGCTTTTGTTTCCCCTCTCGCAAGACGATTAGGGAAAGCCTTCCTCCCCTCAATCTTCACCAGCAGTGGATTCGCCTCCCCTCCGCCTGCCGCTCCGGCGGCAGGTGGCGCAGATGGGGTTTCTGGTGTCTCGAATCCAACGAGTAGATAGGTAGGGTTTTAGTCCTCGCAAGGGCGACATTTGAACGGATGACGGCGCTTCTGCTTCGAGTCAGTCTTTCAAGCTCCGATCCTCCTCAAGTTCGCCCGTTGGGACGGATTAGACGGAGCTTTGGCGTAGATTCCTGCCAGCTCCTCGGGGCGGCGAGGTAAGAGTTTATCGTCATGCACAAGCAACGGTGATTTTTGGTGTCAGGTTCTTAAGATCTATTAAAGGATTCAACGGTGATGACTGCGGCTGCGGTGCGCTGGTCCTTAGAGGCACGTGCACGAAGACTTTTCGGCTATAATCGACAAGGTCAGGCCGGTTCTGATAGGGGAGCGATGACGGCGCATCGGCGACTCGTCCTGGAGGCGACAACGTGGTAGATCAAAGTTGTCTCAAAAAATAACGTGGTAGATCGAAGAGACCTAATTTTTTTTCCTTTTTCTGTTTGCAATCTACACGAGTCGCCGCTAGTTTGCGTCGAGTTGATCGATGGAATTGATCTAGCTAGCTTCTACCGGGCTCATGTATGTACACCAATCTTTGGCTGGACATGCGTAGTGCTGCTAGTACAAAAATCAGTCAAGCTGCTTCTATGGTTTGCTAGATTTGCATGTGCGTGTACAGCTTCAGGTGAATTAGTTCTAGTACTGTCAAACCAACAAAATCAAAAAAAGATGGCATATAGTGAAAAAAATCTGCAAAGTGCTCGGTGTGCCACGGCACACCCTACACACCCTCTAGGTCCGCCAATGGCTGCCATGTACTCTGCTTCACATGTAGATCCCGCCACGACGCTCTGCTTGCAACTGCACCAGCTTACTGCCCCACCATTCAAAATATACACGTATCCGGTTTCTGACTTAGAGTCATCCAGATCTGTGTCGAAGCTAGCGTCGACGTAACCCTTTATGACGAGCTCTTCGTCACCTCCGTATACGAGAAACATATCCTTAGTCCTTTTTAGGTACTTAAGGATGTTCTTGACCGCTGTCCAGTGTTCCATGCCGGGATTACTTTGGTACCTTCCTACCAAACTTACGGCAAGGTTTATATCAGGTCTGGTACAGGTCATGGCATACATGATAGACACTATGGCTGAGACATAGGGGACGACACTCATCTTTTCTCTATCTTCTGCCGTGGTCGGGCATTGAGCCGAGCTCAATTTGACACCTTGCAACATAGGCAAGAACCCCTTCTTGGACTGATCCATATTGAACTTCTTCAATATCTTATCAAGGTATGTGCTTTGTGAAAGACCTATGAGGCGTCTTGATCTATCTCTATAGATTTTGATGCCTAATATGTAAGCAGCTTCTTCAAGGTCCTTCATTGAAAAACACTTATTCAAGTAGGCCTTAATGCTGTCCAAAAGTTCTATATCATTTCCCATCAAAAGTATGTCATCCACATATAATATGAGAAATGCTACAGAGCTCCCACTCACTTTCTTGTAAATGGAGGCTTCTCCATAAGTCTGCATAAACCCAAACACTTTAATCATCTCATTAAAGCGAATGTTCCAACTCCGAGATGCTTGCACCAGCCCATAGATGGAGCGCTGGAGCTTGCATACCTTGTTAGCAGTCTTAGGGTCGACAAAACCTTCCGGCTGCATCATATACAGTTCTTCCTTAAGGTGACCGTTAAGGAATGCCGTTTTGACGTCCATTTGCCATATCTCATAATCATAGTATGCGGCAATTGCTAACATGATTCGGACGGACTTCAGCTTCGCTACGGGAGAGAATGTCTCATCGTAGTCAATCCCTTGAACTTGTCGATAACCCTTAGCGACAAGTCGAGCTTTATATATGGTAACATTACCATCCGCGTCCGTCTTCTTCTTAAAGATCCATTTGTTTTCTATTGCTCGCCGATCATCGGGCAAGTCTGTCAAAGTCCACACTTTGTTTTCATACATGGATCCTATCTCGGATTGGATGGCTTCAAGCCATTTGTTGGAATCTGGGCCCGCCATTGCTTCTTCATAGTTCGAAGGTTCACCGTTGTCTAACAACATGATTTCCAAGACAGGGTTGCCGTACCACTCTGGTGCGGAACGTGTCCTTGTGGACCTTCGAAGTTCAGTAGGAGCTTGATCCGAAGTATCTTGATCATCATCATTAACCTCCTCTCTTGTCGGCGCAGGCACCACAGGAACATCTTCCTGAGTTGTGCTACTCACCATTTCAAGAGGTAGTACTTCATCAAGCTCTACTTTCCTCCCACTTAATTCTTTCGAGAGAAACTCTTTCTCCAGAAAGGACCCGTTCTTGGCAACAAAGATCTTGCCCTCGGATCTTAAGTAGAAGGTATACCCAATGGTTTCCTTAGGGTATCCTATGAAGATGCATTTTTCCGACTTGGGTTCGAGCTTCTCAGGTTGAAGTTTCTTGACATAAGCATCGCATCCCCAAACTTTCAGAAACGACAGCTTAGGTTTCTTCCCAAACCATAATTCATACGGTGTCATCTCAATGGATTTAGACGGTGCCCTATTTAAAGTGAATGTAGCTGTCTCTAGAGCGTATCCCCAAAATGATAGCGGTAAATCGGTAAGTGACATCATAGATCACACCATATCCAATAGAGTGCGATTACGATGTTCGGACACACCATCTCACTGAGGTGTTCCAGGCGGCGTGAGTTGTGAAACGATTCCACATTTCCTTAAGTGCGTACCAAATTCGTGACTTAAATATTCACCCCCACGATCTGATCGTAAGAACTTTATCTTTCGGTCATGTTGATTCTCTACCTCATTCTCAAATTCCTTGAACTTTTCAAAGGTCTCAGACTTGTGTTTCATCAAGTAGACATACCCATATCTACTTAAGTCATCAGTGAGAGTGAGAACATAACGATATCCTCCGCGAGGCTCAACGCTCATTGGACCGCACACATCAGTATGTATGATTTCCAATAAGTTGGTTGCTCGCTCCATTGTTCCGGAGAACGGAGTCTTGGTCATCTTGCCCATGAGGGCATGGTTCGCATGTGTCAAACAATTCATAATCTAGAGACTCTAAAAGTCCATCAGCATGGAGCTTCTTCATGCGCTTGACACCAATGTGACCAAGGCGGCAGTGCCACAAGTATGTGAGACTATCGTTATCAACTTTACATCTTTTGGTATTCACACTATGAATATGTGTAACATTACGCTCGAGATTCATTAAGAATAAACCATTCACCAGCGGGGCATGACCATAAAACATATCACTCATATAAATAGAACAACCATTATTCTCGGATTTAAATGAGTAGCCATCTCGAATTAAACGAGATCCTAATACAATGTTCATGCTCAAAGTTGGTACTAAATAACAATTATTGAGGTTTAAAACTAATCCCGTAGATAAATGTAGAGGTAGCGTGCCGACGGCGATCACATCAACCTTGGAACCATTCCCGACGCGCATCATCACCTCGTCCTTCGCCAGTCTCCGCTTATTCCGCAGCTCCTGCTTTGAGTTACAAATATGAGCAACCGCACCGGTATCAAATACCCAGGAGCTACTACGAGCACTGATAAGGTACACATCAATTACATGTATATCACATATACCTTTGGTTTTGCCGCCCTTCTTGTTTGCTAAGTACTTGGGGCAGTTCCGCTTCCAGTGACCACTTCCCTTGCAATAAAAGCACTCAGTCTCAGGCTTGGGTCCATTGCTTGACTTCTTCCCGGCAACTGGCTTACCAGGCGTGGCAACTCCCTTGCCGTCCTTCTTGAAGTTCTTCTTACCCTTGCCTTTCTTGAACTTAGTGGTTTTATTCACCATCAACACTTGATGTTCCTTTTTGATCTCTACCTCTGCTGATTTCAGCATTGAATATACCTCAGGAATGGTCTTTTCCATCCCCTGCATATTGAAGTTCATCACAAAGCTCTTGTAGCTTGGTGGGAGCGACTGGAGGATTCTGTCAATGACCGCGTCATCCGGGAGATTAACTCCCAGCCGAGTCAAGCGGTTGTGCAACCCAGACATCTTGAGTATGTGCTCACTAACAGAACTATTTTCCTCCATCTTACAGCTGAAGAATTTGTCGGAGACTTCATATCTCTCGACCCGGGCATGAGCTTGGAAAACCATTTTCAACTCTTCGAACATCTCATATGCTCCGTGTTGCTCAAAACGCTTTTGGAGCCCCAGTTCTAAGCTGTAAAGCATGCCACACTGAACGAGGGAGTAATCATCAGCACGAGACTGCCAAGTGTTCATAACATCTTGGTTCTCTGGGATTGGTGCTTCACCTAGCGGTGCTTCTAGGACATAATCTTTCTTGGCAGCTATGAGGATGATCCTCAGGTTCTGGACCCAGTCCGTATAGTTGCTGCCATCATCTTGAAGGAAATATGCCCTAGAGGCAATAATAAAGTTATTATTTATTTCCTCATATCATGATAAATGTTTATCATTCATGCTAGAATTGTATTATCCGGAAACATGATACATGTGTGAATACATAGACAAACATAATGTCACTAGTATGCCTCTACTTCACTAGCTCGTTAAGCAAAGATGGTTATGTTTCCTAACCATAGACATGTGTTGTCATTTGATTAACGAGATCACATCATTAGGAGAATGATGTGATTGACTTGACCCATTCTGTTAGCCTAGCACTTGATCGTTTAGTATGTTGCTATTGCTTTCTTCATGACTTATACAAAGTTCCTACAACTATGAGATTATGCAACTCCCGTTTACCGGAGGAACACTTTGTGTGCTACCAAACGTCACAACGTAACTGGGTGATTATAAAGGTGCTCTACAGGTGTCTCCAAAGGTACATGTTGAGTTGGCATAATTCGAGATTAGGTTTTGTCACTCCGATTGTCGAAGAGGTATCTCTGGGCCCTCTCGGTAATACACATCACTTAAGCCTTGCAAGCATTGTAACTAATGAGTTAGTTACGGAATGATGTATTACGGAACGAGTAAAGAGACTTGCCGGTAACGAGATTGAACTAGGTATTGGATACCGACGATCGAATCTCGGGCAAGTAACATACCGATGACAAAGGGAACAATGTATGTTGTTATGCGGTTTGACCGATAAAGATCTTCGTAGAATATGTAGGAGCCAATATGAACATCCAGGTTCCACTATTGGTTATTGATCGGAAACAGTTCTAGGTCATGTCTACATAGTTCTCGAACCCGTAGGGTCCGCACGCTTAACGTTTCGATGACATTTTTATTATGAGTTTATAAGTTTTGATGTACCGAAGTTTGTTCGGAGTCCCGGATGTGATCACGGACATGACGAGGAGTCTCGAAATGGTCGAGACATAAAGATTGATATATTGGAAGCCTATGTTTGGACATCGGAATAGTTCCGGGTGAAATCAGGATTTTACCGGAACACCGGGGGGTTACCGGAACCCTCCCGGGGGTTAATGGGCCTTAATGGGCCATGAGGGAGAAGAGGAGGGCCGGCCAGGGCAGGCCGCATGCCCCTCCCCCCTAGTCCGAATAGGACAAGGAAGGGGGGGGCGGCGCCCCCCTTTCCTCTTTCCATTCCCCCAAGTCCTAATCCAACTAGGAAAGGAGGGGGAGTCCTACTCCCGGTGGGAGTAGGACTCCTCCGGCGCTCCTCCTCCTAGGGCCGGCCGCACCCCCCTTGCTCCTTTATATACGGGGGCAGGAGGGCACCCTAGAAGACACAAGTTGATCTACGGATCGTTCCTTACCCGTGTGCGGTGCCCCCCTCCACCATATTCCACCTCGGTCATATCGTCGCGGAGTTTAGGCGAAGCCCTGCGCCGGTAGAACATCATCATCGTCACCACACCGTCGTGCTGACGGAACTCATCCCCGACACCCTGCTGGATCGGAGTCCGGGGAACGTCATCGAGCTGAACGTGTGCTGAACACGGAGGTGCCGTACGTTCGGTGCTTGGATCGGTCGGATCATGAAGACGTACGACTACATCAACCGCGTTGTCATAACGCTTCCGCTTTCGGTCTACGAGGGTACGTGGACACACTCTCCCCTCTCGTTGCTATGCATCACCATGATCTTGCGTGTGCGTAGGAAATTTTTTGTAATTACTACGTTCCCTTCAGTGGCATCCGAGCCTAGGTTTTATGCGTTGATGTTATATGCACGAGTAGAACACAAGTGAGTTGTGGGCGATACAAGTCATACTGCTTACCAGCATGTCATACTTTGGTTCGGCGGTATTGTTGGATGAAGCGGCCCGGACCGACATTACGCGTATGCTTACGCGAGACTGGTTCTATCGACGTGCTTTGCACACAGGTGGCTGGCGGGTGTCAGTTTCTCCAACTTTAGTTGAACCGAGTGTGGCTACTCCCGGTCCTTGCGAAGGTTAAAACAGCACTAACTTGATGAACTATCATTGTGGTTTTGATGCGTAGGTAAGAACGGTTCTTGCTAAGCCCGTAGCAGCCACGTAAAACTTGCAACAACAAAGTAGAGGACGTCTAACTTGTTTTTGCAGGGCATGTTGTGATGTGATATGGTCAAGACGTGATGCTATATTTTATTGTATGAGATGATCATGTTTTGTAACCGAAGTTATCGGCAACTGGCAGGAGCCATATGGTTGTCGCTTTATTGTATGAAATGCAAACGCCCTGTAATTGCTTTACTTTATCACTAAGCGGTAGCGATAGTCGTAGAAGCAATAGACGGCATAAACGACAACGATGCTACGATGGAGATCAAGGTGTCGCGCCGGTGACGATGGTAATCATGACGGTGTTGCGGAGATGGAGATCACAAGCACAAGATGATGATGGCCATATCATATCACTTATATTGATTGCATGTGATGTTTATCTTTTATGCATCTTATCTTGCTTTGATTGATGGTAGCATTTTAAGATGATCTCTCACTAATTATCAAGAAGTGTTCTCCCTGAGTATGCATCGTTGCCAAATTTCGTCGTGCCCAAACACCACGTGATGATCGGGTGTGATAAGCTCTACGTCCATCTACAATGGGTGCAAGCCAGTTTTGCACACGCAGAATACTCAGGTTAAACTTGACGAGCCTAGCATATGCAGATATGGCCTCGGAACACGGAGACCGAAAGGTCGAGCGTGAATCATATAGTAGATATGATCAACATAGTGATGTTCACCATTGAAAACTACTCCATCTCACGTGATGATCGGTTATGGTTTAGTTGATTTGGATCACGTAATCACTTAGATGACTAGAGAGATGTCTGTCTAATTGGGAGTTCTTAAGTAATATGATTAATTGAACTTAAATTTATCATGAACTTAGTACCTGATAGTATTTTTGCTTATCTATGTTTGTAGATAGATGGCTCGCGCTGTTGTTCCGTTGAATCTTAATGCGTTCCTTGAGAAAGCAAAGTTGAAAGATGATGGTAGCAATTACACGGACTGGGTCCGTAACTTGAGGATTATCCTCATTGTTGCATAGAAGAATTACGTCCTGGAAGCACCGCTGGGTGCCAGGCCTGCTGCAGGAGCAACGCCAGATGTTGTGAACGTCTGGCAGAGCAAAGCTGATGACTACTCTATAGTTCAGTGTGCCATGCTTTACGGCTTAGAACCGGGTCTTCAACGACGTTTTGAACGTCATGGAGCATATGAGATGTTCCAGGAGTTGAAGTTAATATTTCAAGCAAATGCCCAGATTGAGAGATATGAAGTCTCCAATAAGTTCTACAGCTGCAAGATGGAGGAGAATAGTTCTGTCAGTGAGCATATACTCAAAATGTCTGGGTATAATAATCACTTGATTCAACTGGGAGTTAATCTTCCGGATGATAGCGTCATTGACAGAACTCTCCAATCACTGCCACCAAGCTACAAGAGCTTCGTGATGAACTATAATATGCAAGGGATGAACAAGACAATTCTCGAGCTCTTCGCGATGCTAAAAGCTGCGGAGGTAGAAATCAAGAAGGAGCATCAAGTGTTGATGGTCAACAAGACCACTAGTTTCAAGAAAAAGGGCAAAGGGAAGAAGAAGGGGAACTTCAAGAAGAACAGCAAGCAAGTTGCTGCTCAGGAGAAGAAACCCAAGTCTGGACCTAAACCTGAAACTGAGTGCTTCTACTGCAAGCAAACTGGTCACTGGAAGCGGAACTGCCCCAAGTATTTGGCGGATAAGAAGGATGGCAAGGTGAACAAAGGTATATGTGATATACATGTTATTGATGTGTACCTTACTAGAGCTCGCAGTAGCACCTGGGTATTTGATACTGGTTCTGTTGCTAATATTTGCAACTCGAAACAGGGACTACGGAATAAGCGAGCACTGGCCAAGGACGAGGTGACGATGCGCGTGGGAAACGGTTCCAAAGTCGATGTGATCGCGGTCGGCACGCTACCTCTACATCTACCTTCGGGATTAGTTTTAGACCTGAATAATTGTTATTTGGTGCCAGCGTTAAGCATGAACATTATATCTGGATCTTGTTTGATGCGAGACGGTTATTCATTTAAATCAGAGAATAATGGTTGTTCTATTTATATGAGTAATATCTTTTATGGTCATGCACCCTTAAAGAGTGGTCTATTTTTATTGAATCTCGATAGTAGTGATACACATATTCATAATGTTGAAGCCAAAAGATGCAGAGTTGATAATGATAGTGCAACTTATTTGTGGCACTGCCGTTTAGGTCATATCGGTGAAAAGCGCATGAAGAAACTCCATACTGATGGACTTTTGGAATCACTTGATTATGAATCACTTGGTACTTGCGAACCGTGCCTCATGGGCAAGATGACTAAAACGCCGTTCTCCGGAACTATGGAGCGAGCAACAGATTTGTTGGAAATCATACATACTGATGTTTGTGGTCCAATGAATGTTGAGGCTCGCGGCGGGTATCGTTATTTTCTCACCTTCACAGATGATTTGAGCAGATATGGGTATATCTACTTAATAAAACACAAGTCTGAAACATTTGAAAAGTTCAAAGAATTTCAGAGTGAAGTGGAAAATCATCGTAACAAGAAAATAAAATTTCTACGATCTGATCGTGGAGGAGAATATTTGAGTTACGGGTTTGGTTTACATTTGAAACAATGCGGAATAGTTTCGCAACTCACGCCACCCGGAACACCACAACGAAATGGTGTGTCCGAACGTCGTAATCGTACTTTACTAGATATGGTGCGATCTATGATGTCTCTTACTGATTTACCGCTATCGTTCTGGGGTTATGCTTTAGAGACGGCCGCATTCACGTTGAATAGGGCACCATCAAAATCCGTTGAGACGCCTTATGAACTGTGGTTTGGCAGGAAACCAAAGTTGTCGTTTCTTAAAGTTTGGGGTTGCGATGCTTATGTGAAGAAACTTCAACCAGATAAGCTCGAACCTAAATCGGAGAAATGTGTCTTCATAGGATACCCAAAAGAGACTATTGGGTACACCTTCTATCACAGATCCGAAGGCAAAACATTCGTTGCTAAGAATGGATCCTTTCTAAAGAAAGAGTTTCTCTCGAAAGAAGTGAGTGGGAGGAAAGTAGAACTTGTTGAGGTAATTATACCAGCTCCCTTATTGGAAAGTAGTTCATCATAGAAATCGGTTCCTGTGACACCTACATCAATTAGTGAGGAAGTTAATGATGATGATCATGAAACTTCAGATCAAGTTGTTACTGAACTTCGTAGATCAACCAGAGTAAGATCCGCACCAGAGTGGTACGGTAATCCTATTCTGGAAGTCATGATACTAGATCATGGTGAACCTACGAACTATGAAGAAGCGATGGTGAGCCCAGATTCCGCAAAATGGCTTGAAGCCATGAAATCTGAGATGGGATCCATGTATGAGAACAAAGTGTGGACTTTGGTTGACTTGCTCGATGGTCGGCAAGCAATAGAGAATAAATGGATCTTCAAGAAGAAGACTGACGCTGACGGTAATGTTACTGTTTACAAAGCTCGACTTGTTGCAAAAAGTTTTCGACAAGTTCAAGGGGTTGACTACGATGAGACCTTCTCACCCGTAGCGATGCTTAAGTCTGTCCGAATCATGTTAGCTATTGCCGCATTTTATGATTATGAAATATGGCAGATGGATGTCAAAACTGCATTCCTGAATGGATTTCTGGAAGAAGAGTTGTATATGATGCAACCGGAAGGTTTTGTCGATCCTAAGGGAGCTAACAAAGTGTGCAAGCTCCAGCGATCAATCTATGGTCTGGTGCAAGCCTCTCGGAGTTGGAATAAACACTTTGATAGTGTGATCAAAGCATATGGTTTTATACAGACTTTTGGAGAAGCCTGTATTTACAAGAAAGTGAGTAGGAGCTCTGTAGCATTTCTAATATTATATGTGGACGACATATTGTTGATTGGAAATGATATAGAATTTCTGGATAGCATAAAAGGATACTTGAATAAAAGTTTTTCAATGAAAGACCTCGGTGAAGCTGCTTACATATTGGGCATCAAGATCTATAGAGATAGATCAAGACGCTTGATTGGACTTTCACAATGCACGTACCTTGATAAAGTGTTGAAAAAGTTCAACATGGATCAGGCAAAGAAAGGGTTCTTGCCTGTATTACAAGGTATAAAATTGAGTCAGACTCAATGCCCGACCACTGCAGAAGATAGAGAGAAAATGAAAGGAGTTCCCTATGCTTCAGCCATAGGCTCTATCATGTATGCAATGATGTGTACCAGACCTGATGTGTGACTTGCTATTAGTTTAGCAGGGAGGTACCAAAGTAATCCAGGAGTGGATCACTGGACAGCGGTCAAGAATATCCTGAAATACCTGAAAAGGACTAAGGATATGTTTCTCGTTTATGGGGGTGACAAAGAGCTTGTCGTAAAAGGTTACGTCGATGCAAGCTTTGACACTGATCTGGACGATTCTAAATCGCAAACTGGATACGTATTTATATTAAACTATGGAACTGTAAGTTGGTGCAGTTCTAAACAAAGTGTCGTAGCGGGATCTACATGTGAAGCGGAGTACATAGCTGCTTCGTAAGCAGCAAATGAAGGAGTCTGGATGAAGGAGTTCATTTCCGATCTAGGTGTCATACCTAGTGCATCGGGACCAATGAAAATCTTCTGTGACAATACTGGCGCAATTGCCTTGGCAAAGGAATCCAGATTTCACAAGAGGACCAAGCACATCAAGAGATGCTTCAATTCCATCCGGGACCAAGTCCAAGTGGGAGACAGAAATTTGCAAGATACATACGGATCTGAATGTTGCAGACCCGTTGACTAAGCCTCTCTCACGAGCAAAACATGATCAGCACCAAGACTCCATGGGTGTTAGAATCATTACTATGTAATCTAGATTATTGACTCTAGTGCAAGTGGGAGACTGAAGGAAATATGCCCTAGAGGCAATAATAAAGTTATTATTTATTTCCTCATATCATGATAAATGTTTATCATTCATGCTAGAATTGTATTATCTGGAAACATGATACATGTGTGAATACATAGACAAACATAATGTCACTAGTATGCCTCTACTTGACTAGCTCGTTAATCAAAGATGGTTATGTTTTCTAACCATAGACATGTGTTGTCATTTGATTAACGAGATCACATCATTAGGAGAATGATGTGATTGACTTGACCCATTCTGTTAGCCTAGCACTTGATCGTTTAGTATGTTGCTATTGCTTTCTTCATGACTTATACAAAGTTCCTACAACTATGAGATTATGCAACTCTCGTTTACCGGAGGAACACTTTGTGTGCTACCAAACGTCACAACGTAACTGGGTGATTATAAAGGTGCTCTACAGGTGTCTCCAAAGGTACATGCTGAGTTGGCATAATTCGAGATTAGGTTTTGTCACTCCGATTGTCGGAGAGGTATCTCTAGGCCCTCTCGGTAATACACATCACTTAAGCCTTGCAAGCATTGTAACTAATGAGTTAGTTATGGAATGATGTATTACGGAACGAGTAAAGAGACTTGCCGGTAACGAGATTGAACTAGGTATCGGATACCGACGATCGAATCTCGGGCAAGTAACATACCGATGACAAAGGGAACAATGTATGTTGTTATGCGGTTTGACCGATAAAGATCTTCGTAGAATATGTAGGAGCCAATATGAACATCCAGGTTCCACTATTGGTTATTGATCGGAAACAGTTCTAGGTCATGTCTACATAGTTCTCGAACCCGTAGGGTCCGCACGCTTAACGTTTCGATGACATTTTTATTATGAGTTTATAAGTTTTGATGTACCGAAGTTTGTTCGGAGTCTCGGATGTGATCACGGACATGACGAGGAGTCTCGAAATGGTCGAGACATAAAGATTGATATATTGGAAGCCTATGTTTGGACATTGGAATAGTTCCGGGTGAAATCGGGATTTTACCGGAACACCGGGGGGTTACCGGAACCCTCCCGGGGGTTAATAGGCCTTAATGGGCCATGAGGGAGAAGAGGAGGGCCGTCCAGGGCAGGCCGCATGCCCCTCCCCCCTAGTCCGAATAGGCAAGGAAGGGGGGGGGCGCCCCCCTTTCCTCTTTCCCTCCCCCCAAGTCCTAATCCAACTAGGAAAGGGGGGGAGTCCTACTCCCGGTGGGAGTAGGACTCCTCCGGCGCGCCTCCTCCTAGGGCCGGCCGCACCCCCCCTTGCTCCTTTATATACGGGGGCAGGGGGCACCCTAGAAGACACAAGTTGATCTACGGATCGTTCCTTAGCCGTGTGCGGTGCCCCCCTCCACCATATTCCACCTCGGTCATATCGTCGCGGAGTTTAGGCGAAGCCCTGCGCCGGTAGAACATCATCATCGTCACCACACCGTCGTGCTGACGGAACTCATCCCCGACACCCTGCTGGATCGGAGTCCGGGGAAGGTCATCGAGCTGAACGTGTGCTGAACACGGAGGTGCCGTACGTTCGGTGTTTGGATCGGTCGGATCGTGAAGACGTACGACTACATCAACCACGTTGTCATAACGCTTCCGCTTTCGGTCTACGAGGGTAGGTGGACACACTCTCCCCTCTCGTTGCTATGCATCACCATGATCTTGCATGTGCGTAGGAATTTTTTTGAAATTACTACGTTCCCTTCACATCTTTCAGCTTGGTTTTCTCTAGGAACGCGTTGAAGTTGAGGTGGACATGAGCGTTGGCCATTTGATCTACAAGACATTTTGCAAAGGTTTTTAGACTAAGTTCATGATAATTAAGTTCATCTAATCAAATTATTCAATGAACTCCCACTTAGACAGACATCCCTCTAGTCATCTAAGTGAAACATGATCCGAGTCAACTAGGCCGTGTCCGATCATCACGTGAGACGGACTAGCTAACATCGGCGAACATCTTCATGTTGATCGTATCTACTATACGACTCATGCTTGACCTTTCGGTCTTCCGTGTTCCGAGGCCATGTCTGTACATGCTAGGCTCGTCAAGTCAACCTAAGTGTACTGCGTGTGTGAATCTGGCTTACACCCGTTGTATTCGAACATTAGGATCTATCACACCCGATCATCACGTGGTGCTTCGAAACAACGAACCTTCGCAACGGTGCACAGTTAGGGGGAACACTTTTCTTGAAATTATTTTGAGGGATCATCTTATTTAAGCTACCGTCGTTCTAAGCAAATAAGATGTAAAACATGATAAACATCACATGCAATCAAATAGTGACATGATATGGCCAATATCATATTGCTCCTTTGATCTCCATCTTCGGGGCGCCATGATCATCTTCGTCACCGACATGACACCATGATCTCCATCATCATGATCTTCATCATCGTTTCTTCATGAAGTTGTCACGCCAACGACTACTTCTACTTCTATGGCTAACGCGTTTAGCAATAAAGTAAAGTAATTTACATGGCGTTCTTCAATGACACGCGGGTCATAGAAAAATAAAGACAACTCCTATTGCTCCTGCCGGTTGTCATACTTATCGACATGCAAGTCGTGATTCCTATTACAAGAACATGATCATCTCATACATCACATATATCATTCATCACATCCTTTGGCCATATCACATCACAAAACACTTGTTGCAAAAACAAGTTAGACGTCCTCTAATTGTTGTTGCAAGTTTTTACGTGGTTTCTATAGGTGTTCTAGCAAGAACGTTTTCTTACCTACGTAAAAGCGACAACGTGATTTGCCAACTTCTATTTACCCTTCATAAGGACCCTTTTCATCGAATCTGCTCCAACTAAAGTGGGAGAGACAGACACCCGCTAGCCACCTTATGCAACTAGTGCATGTCAGTCGGTGGAACCTGTCTCACGTAAGCGTATGTGTAAGGTCAGTCCGGGCCGCTTCATCCCACAATACCGCTGAAGCAAAATAAGACTAGTAGTGGCAAGAAAGTTGACAACATCTACGCCCACAACAAATTGTGTTCTACTCGTGCATAGTAACTACGCATAGACCTAGCTCTGATACCACTGTTGGGGAACGTTGCATAAAATAAAAAATTTCCTACGTTCACCAAGATCAATCTATGGAGTCATCTAGCAACGAGAGAGGGGAGTGCATCTATATACCCTTGTCGATCGCGTGCGGAAGCGCTCAAGAGAACGGGGTTGAGGGAGTCGTACTCGTCGTGATCCAAATCACCGGAGATCCTAGCGCCGAACGGATGGCACCTCCTCGTTCAACACACGTACGATTGAGGAAGACGTCTCCTCCTTCTTGATCCAGCAAGGGGAAGGAGAGGTTGACGAAGATCCAGCAGCACGACGGCGTGGTGGTGGATGCAGCAGTGATCTCGGCAGAGCTTCGCCGAGCTTCTACGAGAGGGAGAGGTGTAGCAGGGGAGAGGGAGGCGCCATGACTTGGGGTGCGACTGCCCTCCCTCCCCCCTCTTTATATAGGCCCCCTAGGGGGGAGCACCGGCCCTAGGAGATGCCATCTCCAAAGGGGGGCGGCGGCCAGGGGGAAACTTGCCCCCCAAGCCAGGTGGAGGCGCCCCCACCCCTAGGGTTTCCAACCCTAGGCGCAGGGGGGCCCAAGGGGGGGGGCACCAGCCCACCAGGGGCTGGTTCCCCTTCCACTTCAGCCCATGGCGCCCTCCGGGATAGGTGGCCCCACCAGGTGGACCCCCGGGACCCTTTCGGTGGTCCCGGTACAATACCGGTGACCCCCGAAACTTTCCCGATGGCCGAAACCTGACTTCCTATATATAATTCTTCACCTCCGGACCATTTTGGAACTCCTCGTGACGTCCGAGATCTCATCCGGGACTCCGAACAACTTTCGGGTTACTGTATACTCATATCTCTACAACCCTAGCGTCACCGAACCTTAAGTGTGTAGACCCTACGGGTTCGGGAGACATGCAGACATGACCGAGACGCCTCTTCGGTCAATAACCAACAGCGGGATCTGGATACCCATGTTGGCTTCCACATGCTCCTCGATGATCTCATCGGATGAACCACAATGTCGAGGATTCAATCAATCCCGTATTCAATTCCCTTTGTCAATCGGTACGTTACTTGCCCGAGACTCGATCGTGGGTATCCCAATACCTCGTTCAATCTCGTTACCGGCAAGTCACTTTCACTACTAGGGAAAACCTTATACACAGAAGTTTATCAGTAGCGCGGTTTAAAAATGGGCGCTACTGCTAATTAGTATTAGCGAGGGGTATAAAAACCACGTTACTACTAAGTTGATAGTAGTAGCGAGGGGTATAAACCCGCGCTGCTACTAAATGGTCTTCAACAATACCCCCGGACTATGCCATAGTAGTAGCGAGGGATATAAAACCCCCACGCTACTACTAAGCGTGTCCACCCCCGGCCCGATCCACACTTCCACCCCACCAACCGTCCCACACCACCCATCCCCCGTCTGTCTAAAAAAAACCACACACCCCGATCCAGATCCCCAACCACCTCTCCTCTCCCAACCCACTCGCCGCTGGCCTCTCTTCCACCTCCTCTCCTCCGTCCGTCCGCCTCCATGCCCCCCGCCGCGTGCGCCACACCGCGCGCCCGCCGCACCGGAGGGCCGTCCCCGGCAGAGGCGGCGCGACGGCCGACGACGACGCCGCGCGGAGCAAGCAGGAAGGGGCCGTTGGCGGCGATCGTCCGGCGGTGGGCGGCTCCGGGCGGTTCGCGCGGTCGCAGAGAAGCATGGTCCTGTCGGCGGCGTTCGACAGCAGGACGAACGATGTGGAGAGCTCCGTCGCGGCCCGCGGCGACCTGTGGCGCGCCGAGGCGTCGCACTCCAGCAGCGGCAGCAGAGGCGGCGGTGACGGCGGCGCGGCGCCGCTGTTCCTGGTGCAGCTCGGGCCCGTGCTCTTCCTCCGCGACACGACGCTACTCTTCCCCGTGCACCTCTCCAAGCGCCACCTCATCTGGTACGGCTTCGAGCACAAGGTAAACAACTGACGAACACACTGAATCTAATATCTTATCTACACAAAGAAGAAACTAAGAGTAAGATCTGATATGTGAGCAGAACGGAGTGCACTCGGTGTGCCCGGCGTACTGGAAAGCTCGCCGGAGATGCTTCTTCATGTCGATGATCTGCCTCAACCCCTTTGCCTGCGTGAGTGTTCGATCGGCCTTCTGAATCCTCTGTCCTGAATCCTGAATTCGTGATGATGAACAGTTAATTTTGACACTGTCTTTGCCTGAACTTTCTGTTTGAAAACAATTGAGCAGTCATTCATGGACATGCAATTCCCCAACGGGCAGCTCAGATAGGTGGCCGGCGACGGGTTCATGGCGAGGGGTTTCCTCCCTCTCGACGGCGGCGGCATCGTCCAGGCCCACGGAAAGTTCCCCGGGGAGAAGCGACTCAACTTCTCCTACAAGGTCAGCACCCCACCTACCTGATCCCTCAAAACGTATCATCTGCATTTTCTGCACATATCACAAGTTCACAACAGAAACCCGATCGAGAGATGATCTGAGCCGTTGCTCTGCAGAACGGGAGCGGGGGCAGCGTCGCCCCGACCGTCCAGTGGCCGGACAGGTCCCAGTCGCTGGGGCTAGCCCAGGTGCTCTCCTGGAGGCGGTGCGGCCTCATGCTGCAGCCGGCACTGCAGCTCAGGCAAGTTCATTCACTTGCAGCCCCTCTCTGTGTCAAAAAAATTAGAAAAAAAGTTCATTTCTCTCAGTAAATAGTTCCACTTCTACGCACTCACAAAGGAAATGCAGTTGATCATGCCGGAATGTGGATCTGATTATTTAACCTGGTTGCCATGATCTTTTTGTGATGGACAGCATTTGCCCCACGTTCGGCGGGAGCCGGCCCGGGGTGTCGACGGAGCTGGTCCATTCGGTCAGCGAGGAGGCCAGCGTCGCCTGCGGCTACTCCCGCACCGCCTCCCCCTCCGCCTACGCTTCCGTGTCGGTCAGTAGCTTCCCTGTACTCCGTTGATCCGCCATGTTTTTCATCGTTGAAGTACATTGCACAACTTAATTTGGGATGAACTGATCGGTGCGTTAACTATGTTTTACTTCTTGGTTCAACCTTTGTACTTCCTCCGTTCGGAATTACTTGTCACAAAAATGAATGTATCTACAACTAAGATACATCTAGATACATTCAGTTTTCGGACGAGTAATTCCGAACGGAGGGAGTAGATCGTAATTAGTTTGCCTTTTTTGTTCGTGTGTGCAGCTTGGGAGATCGAAGCTGAATGGCGGCGCGACGAGCTCGGGGCTGGTGTTGAGAGTGGACGCACCGCTGCACGGTTTTGGGCGGCCATGGTTCTCCATCCAGATGAACAGTGGGTTCGAATTCTGAATCTTTGATTGTTGCAAAGGTAAATACGGGGCGGCATTGCGTCTCAGACAAAGGCATGTATAGTCGATGCTAGTAATGGCTTGACAGAGGACTCGAACAGACTCTTTATATACATGTTGCAAACAACATACAAATCATATGATTGGCTCAAAATGTGGAAAAGAAAACCTTGAAATTGACATGGTCAGCTAGATCTCTTGGCAGGAATGCACCGCTCCTGCCCCTTCGGACATTTCTGTATGTTTTTTTGCTTGAATGTTAGTGTTTTCTCTGACCTATGTATAGTGTCAACAAAGATCTTAATTACCACATGGAGCTGCATTTTTTGGCGGCATCTTACATCACAGTAATTTACAACGAAGATAGGTTTACAGTGTCTTTTTTATAGCAACTATAATGCATAGGTGCAAATATTGTCGAATGCACATCTGTATTTTGTATGCATGACAGATTCTATCTTCGGTAGTGTTATCTATCTAGTCTGATTTATACACTGCATTCCTAAGCTGAAATATATTTTGTAACTTAAATATATAGTCCGAGTTTCATCGAGTTATTTGTCACTTTTTAATTGAATATCTTTTTGTAACTGAAATATCTATGAACTTACAGTGCATATCTAATAGGGCCCTTCCCAGCGAGACCTAAGTTTAACCGAATATCTTTTTTGTCGATCGTCGTAGGTTTTTATGCCCCATGTATTTAACTGAATATCTTCTCTGTCCTGATGCCTCATGTATTTATAGTAGTAATGTTCTAATTTAGTGTTTCTTGAACATGCTCAGGGACTCAGGGCAATGGATAAAATCTAGATGCTAAGTTGTTTTTTTTCTGCGGATTTGGTTATCGTGAAGAGATGCACCAAGGGTTAATTGCTACAGATACTGAAAACTTTGAAACTAGTGACGGTGACGACCATGATCGTAATCACAAGCACCGAAGACCACTGCCATGTTCCTGCACTTAACATTTTCAATCGCTGCATTGAAATAGTATGATCTATTACTTCACATTTTCTGTACCATGAGGACAACTGTCACATTGTGCCAATATATGTGTAGCCTTGAAAGGTGTCCTGTAGTGTCTGGAGTAAACAAAATGAGGACAACTGTCACATTGTGCCAATACATTTTCAATCACTCACAAAATGTTGAACCCTCAACTTCTCAATTTTTTTGTTAACAAAATTTATGATATGATGAATATTGGAGTAAACAAAATTTATATGATGCAAGTAGTGGATTTGGTTGGAGTAAATATGATATGATATGATATTGCATTTGACTCATCTTGATATATGTATTTTATTTAGTTAATAATGAACTTTTGTTATGCATCCATATGTTTAGATCTGCAACTGTGGCGCAACCATCGCCCATTCATCTCCAACACGACTTGTCTGCCTTGTCACTCTCTGTGCCTGTACGAGGCCATCCCTGAGCTTCTGCAGCCAGTGGGAGCTGTTTCAGACGAGGTCCTAGAGGCGACGAGGGCAGTGCGGTGGCACGAGAGGGTAGAGTGGATCTCCGACGATGTGAAGTGTTGGTCGCGGAGTGTGAAGGAGTGGAAGAGAGTGATTGCAGAGATGGAGGGAGATCCAACTATCCCCCGTGTCCGCCCGGAAGGGACCATTGAAGCTGCCAAGCAGCACTCCAACTGGGAGCTGCGCAATTTCGGCCAGAGGATCTACTTCGAGAGCAATGCGGAGGAGAGAGCCAGGATGCCGCCCCCAAGTGCATCGGCGTTCGATATCATCAGCTGGGGAAGGGCGGAGGTGAAAACTCCAGCGGGCAAGGCAAGGTGGGAGTGCTTGAACGATCGGATTGTTGGGGAACGTTGTATAAAATAAAAAATTTCCTACGTTCACCAAGATCAATCTATGGAGTCATCTAGCAATGAGAGAGGGGAGTGCATCTACATACCCTTGTAGATCGTGTGCGGAAGCGTTCAAGAGAACGGGGTTGAGGGAGTCGTACTCGTCGTGATCCAAATCATCGGAGATCCTAGCGCCGAACGTACGGCACCTCCGCGTTCAACACACGTACGGTTGAGGAAGACGTCTCCTCCTTCTTGATCCAGCAAGGGGAATGAGAGGTTGACGGAGATCCAGCAGCACGGCGGCGTGGTGGTGGATGCAGCAGTGATCTCGGCAGAGCTTCGCCGAGCTTCTACGAGAGGGAGAGGTGTAGCAGGGGAGAGGGAGGCACCAAGACTTGGGGTGCGGCTGCCCTCCCTCCCCACCTCTTTATATAGGCCCCCTAGGGGGGGCGCCGGCCCTAGGAGATGCCATCTCCAAAGGCGGGCGGCGGTCAGGGGGGAAACTTGCCCCCCAAGCCAGGTGGAGGCGCCCCCACCCCTAGGGTTTCCAACCCTAGGCATAGGGGGGGGGGCAAGGGGGGGCGCACCAACCCACCAGGGGCTGGTTCCCCTCCCACTTCAGCCCATGGGGCCCTTCGGGATAGATGGCCCCACCCGGTGGACCCCCGGGACCCTTCCGGTGGTCCCGGTACAATACCGGTGACCCCCGAAATGTTCCCGATGGCCGAAACCTGACTTCCTATATATAATTCTTCACCTCCGAACCATTCCGGAACTCCTCGTGACGTCCAGGATCTCACCCGGGACTCCGAACAACTTTCGGGTTACTGCATACTCATATCTTTACAACCCTAGCGTCACCGAACCTTAAGTGTGTAGACCCTACGGGTTCGGGAGACATGCAGACATGACCGAGACGCCTCTCCGGTCAATAACCAACAGTGGGATCTGGATACCCATGTTGGCTCCCACATGCTCCTCGATGATCTCATCGGATGAACCACGATGTCGAGGATTCAATCAATCCCGTATTCAATTCCCTTTGTCAATCGGTACGTTACTTGCCCGAGACTCAATCGTCGGTATCCCAATACCTCGTTCAATCTCGTTACCGGCAAGTCACTTACTTGTACGGTAATGCATGATCCCGTGACCAGACACTTGGTCACATTGAGCTCATTATGATGATGCATTACCGAGTGGGCCCAGAGATAACTCTCCGTCATACGGAGTGACAAATCCTAGTCTCGGTTCGTGCCAACCCAACAGACACTTTCGGAGAAACCCGTAGTGCACCTTTATAGTCACCCAGTTACGTTGTGACGTTTGGCACACCCAAAGCACTCCTACGGTATCCGGGAGTTGCACAATCTCATGGTCTAAGGAAATGATACTTGACATTTGGAAAAGCTCTAGCGAAACGAACTACACGATCTTTGTGCTATGCTTAGGATTGGGTCTTGTCCATCACATCATTCTCCTAATGATGTGATCCCGTTATCAATGACATCCAATGTCCATAGTCAGGAAACCATGACTATCTGTTGATCAACGAGCTAGTCAACTAGAGGCTCACTAGGGACTTGTTGTGGTCTATGTGTTCACACATGTATTACGATTTCCGGATAATACAATTGTAGCATGAACAATAGACAATTATCATGAACAAAGAAATATAATAATAACCATTTTATTATTGCCTCTAGGGCATATTTCCAACACGGATGCCGACCAGCGTTCCTCCTCCGCCTGAACCGGTGGATCCGTTGCCGTATCTGTCTCCACGGCCAGGCCTAACATACGAGGGGAAGATGTTTACCCGCTCTATAAACTTGTCTTAAGAACTTGTTGCACCGTTTGTTGGCTTTGCGAAAGCTTATTGCGAAACTACTTGCATTAGTTGGGGTTGTCAAACTATGTGGACAAATTTACTATTTGCTATTTGCTATTTGCTATGTGGAACCTTTATTAATATGTGAGCTCATTTTTTGCTTTCTTTGTGAAACTATGTGATAAAACTTTATAAAAGAAACAATCACTAAAACCTGTAAAAATCTAAACCATAAAACAATCACTAAAGTTTTATTAATGTGTATGTGATGCCCAAGTTTAATTGTTTGAGATCTGTTTTTTAGGTTCTATATCATAGTTGTGATATTGTTTTTGAAAAGAAGCAACCAATTAAACTTGGAAACCATAAAACACAGGACCCCACCGCCAAGGACCCTGGCGGTAGGGTCACACAGCTTACCACCAAACCCACTGGCGGTAGGGTGAACCTACCGCCAGGGACTTTGATATTTCGTTACAGAAACTTTGCGAGGCAAAAACCCAGCCACACCCTACCGCCAGGGGGTCTGGCTGTAGGGTTAGACAGGCTACCGCCAGGGTCCCTGGCGGTAGGGTGCGACGGCGGCCGTTTGCTCGAGCTGACGTGGATAAGTAACCTACCGCCAGGGATCCTGGCGGTAGCCAAATGTCCCAACCGGGGTCAGATCTTGATTTTATACCACAAAGGGGTCAAAATACGAAATTTGGCCTCCAGGACCAGCGAACGATTGTGACTCCATGTCACTACTACTTATATTGTAGTCGAATCTGCCAACAAGAGTTGAATAATTTGAGGGGATTAAGAAATGCGCAGAAGAAGCTGAAACTTGCCCGAGTGTTACGTTTTACTAGTTTTTTTTCTTTAACATTTTGATTGATGCTTTCCTGTAAAGGGCATGGACAGAAACATGTTGATGTTTTCTTGGAACGGTGATACAAGTTGTGCGTCGTCCCGTTCCAACATTGTACAGGTGGTGCTAGAAGTGCAAGTTGTTTGTTCACCAACTTGTTGCTATATACTCCGGAATCAAAACTGCATTTCTTTCTTGCCGACAATGTGATTTCAGGGTGACATGATGTTGGTAAGTTTTAGGAGCTGTTATTTCTCACTGTGTTTGGTAAGATAGAGACCGCAGCAATACATATACGCGGTGCCTACTTGTACTATTTATTACGTGCGCGTATAATTAAATGTCGAATTTATGCTGGTCATTACTTCTGGTTTTGTCCAGTACACATTCAAATAGATAGGATTGAATGGAAAAATTGAAGGGCAGGATGTTTGAATGTGAACTTGCATGTAGAATACCATGACCAAACTAAGATGACCTATATACGTAGAAAAATTCTAGCACGACCCATGTGCAGTGCACTGCAGCATGATCCATTGACTGTCTGTTTCATACTCGTATGTGATAGTATTCTCTAAAAAAAACTGCATGTGAATATATACAGGCACTTCCATTTTCAATTTGTCTGGCTACAGAGGGAAGGACAAAAGTATACACGCATCCACAGCTGGTACCGTATACGACCGACTCCGTCTCGTTGTCAACTTGCTGGCAAACTGTGTCTAGTTTCTCCTTCTCATCGTGATGTCTGCAATTCGCGTTGAAGCGTTCTACACCTACACCCATGCTTACACCAACCTTTATTTAATTTTGGGCATGTAGTTTGAAATGGAGTGGATAATGTAGTTTAGTAGTATCTGCAGTTTTCCTCCTGTAGTTGGTGAGATTTCCATTGAGTCGTTGACCTCCACCCACGCATTGATAAAAATCTCTATGTATACTACTTAAAAAGGTCCAGGGTATATAAGTACATGCATCAACAGTAGAACAAATAACACCTATTATTAACTACCAATGGAAAAATAGAATATCACATATACATACACAATATTATATAATGACGTAAGTACTTTAGGATAATTTAATTCTGCCATTTGTACCACACACATATATATATAAATTATAAATATGAACATTTAAGAAGCATAATCTTTATTAAACACTAAATATAAATCATGTGTCATTGTTCGTCCAACACTGAAGGATGTGGCAACAAGATAGAATAATTATGCATTAAGATATACTCCATATTCAGAGTGTATTTCATTATTTTGAGAAGGGGTTCAGAGTGTATTTTGTTTTTTGTTTTCAGAGGGAAGAGTGTATTTTAGTTTGAATGAACATGCATAGTATATAAGCAAGTTACTCTTTGGAACGAGATGACAACAGATACATCTTGTACTCACAAAGTTTTGGTGGCCAAATTTGCCCTTAACCAGTCAGTGCTTAGGATTAAATTACCCTCTTGTACCTCCTCTGATCTACTAAGGAATAGGAGCGCTTTAAATTGTTCTCAAATTAATCCTGTTTAAGGCATAGGAATCGGAAGCTTTCTCTCACCGCAACGCATCGGCGCGTGGACCTGTTAATTAGTGCCAGTGCCCAGCCGCACCGTGCAAATGCTCCATTGTTCCGCACATCAGTGGACCGGCTAATCAGTGGCACGTTTTGTCTGAAGAATCATGTTTAGCCCCATCGAAAATTGTCTTATCCCCAACGCGCGTCGTCCTCAATCGTCATAATCATATCCTGAAGATCGTTTCACCGAATTTCTCAAAGTGGGGACGAGCAAGGAATAACACTAAACACTTTCTCACAAGCGAAGAGCGGCGAGCACGAGCGCTGTCGAGTTTGTTCTTTCACCAATGGCTATGATGATATATGCAGGAAATCAGGAGTATCCAATTTCCCAAAGGTCGCAAAGTTGGCAGAGAGCAGAGCACAACCTCCCATTTTTCGCCTGGGCCTACCTTTATTCTCAGGTTTGTCGATATGTTTTTCACAGTCGGACGTACTGCTAACTAGTTGAGACAAAGAATCTGCTCCACACAAAACAGAAAGGACTGTTATATTTGGCACACGTGTGCCACATAGCTAAAACTACCACACACATCTTATTCCTTCCCTCTAAGTACAGAACGACCCTCCCTCCCTTCGATCCCTCCTCCTCACGAACGATCCCGCAGGCTCTCCCGAGAAACCTGCTTCTGCTGCACATCTCGCGCTTCTGCTGCACATCTCGCGCGCTCACCCCCGGAAAAACTGCCACTTCACGTCTCCCACGTGTTTAAAAAAATTGCGCATGTGGGATTCGAACCCACGACTCCCTAGCACCATAGCACACCACCACAACCAACTCAGCCTTAGAGATTTGTTGCTCAACTAAAGAAAACTATTCGTTTTGACCCCTTTTTTCTTACAGTCGTGTTCTTACAGAAATTACCATGATTTCTCCTCGGGTCAAAGTTACCATGGTATTCGTATGCAAGTTATCAGGTCTATGTTGTGTAAGTTACCATGTTATTTACATAGAACTTACCGGGTAGTATGTTTCAACAACTACACCCCCTTTCAAAGTTACCATTGTGTTTTGTACACAAGTTAGAAGGTCCTCGATACGTAAAATACCGTGGTACTAACACATAAGTTATCAGGGTATGTTTACATAACCCCCCACCCCCCCCCCCCCCCCCCCCCCCCCCCCCCGCGGTCAAAGTTACCATGGGGGATTGTACATGAGTTAACGGTTCTACGGTTCGTATATTATCATGGTACTTACACCTAAAAATCCAGGTGTGTTTCAGTAGCTTTTTCCATAGGTAAAAAATCACCACAACATTTTTGTGTAACTTATCACACCTATAGCGGGTTAAAGCGGACCGTTTTTTGGGGGGCCAACCTACGAGCACATGTGCCCCTCATGACACTAAACATTATGTGACTTTCCCATGGCACGCCATGTGTTGTGTTCATCCAAGAGGCCCCGCGAGGCGAGTGTATGTTTCTAACAACTTTTTTTCCTTTGGTAAAAGTTACCATGATGTTTATGTAAGTTATCGATTATGGGTGCTTGTATTATCATGTTATTTACACACACAAAATCTCGGGGATGTTTTGAACAACTTTTTCCCTGATCAAAAAGTTATCATGGTGATTCTAGGTAACCTATCAAGCTCGTCGTGCTTAAAATATCATGCTATTTACACAAAATTTATTAGGGGCATGTTTCAGCAAAATTTACCCCCACGGATCAAAAACTTATCATGGTGTTTAATTATTGCAGTGCATATGTTTTTATGCTATTACACAGAAAAATACCAGGGGAGGGAGGTATACTACTGTGCTATTTACACATAAGTTACCGGAGTATCTTTTCGATAATTTTCTTCCCTATAGTCAAAGTTATCATGGTGTTTCTACCTCAGTTATCAGATGTGCGCTGCGTATATTACCATCTATTTACACAGAAACTATCGGATATATTTTCACATTTTTCTTCCCCAATGGTTAAAGATACCATGATGTTTGTATCTCAATTATCAGGTCTATGGCGTGAATGTTATCATATTATTTACAGAAATTAACCGGGGGGGCGGGGGGGGTCAACAAATTTCTTCCCAATGATCAAAGTTACCACGATGCTTTCACCAAAGTTATCACGACTCCGGTGCTTATATGGCCATGCCACTTACACATAATGTAACGTGTGGCATTCAAAAGTTATCATGTTAGTGGTGCGTTAGTTATCGTGGTGGTGATGAAGAATTTACAACGGAAAAAGTTTATGTGCCAGGTTTGATAGGTGAAATAAAAAGATTTTTCTGTGTTATCATATTAAAGACAAAACATGTCAAAAACCGTATTTTCCTTATCTTGTTCAACAATGAGTTGTAGGTGAGGTGGTCAACTCTGTTTGTTGATTGCCTGCAGACCAAAGATCAAATCCCAATGCAAGCATTATTTTTGCCCTGAAAATCAGGAACGCGTGTGGGGCCATAAGTGACGACTACGAAAATTAGGAAGGAACCTGCGAGTGCGCGAAAAAATCGCGAGGACGTGCGGGAAAACTAAAGAAGGAAGGAAATCGGGAGGGCGGGGTGGGTGCGCGCGATCGGATCTGACGGCCCTACATGCGTGTGGTAGTTTTTGCAATCTGCCACATGATTGCCACATACATATCTCGATACAGAAAAATTCAGCCAAGAATCTGAGAAAGCAGCTAATGCGGTGAACCGAGTGTTTTTCCACTTGTGTTGCGGTGGGTCGATCTTGTCATATCATCTCTGTTGTGTTGTGCCAATATTGGCCGGACATGCCTGGTCGAGGACATGTTCGCATGAGCCGCATCATCTTGTCATATCATCTCTGTTGTGTTACTGCTTTCGTTGGACGGAGATAAGCATATGTTCCAACAGATGCAATGAACAGCAAGACAACTGAATCGATGCGATTTTTTGTAAAGCAGAGAGCCCGGGAACGTCAGAGGGAGGTCAACAAAGAGGAACTCAAGCTGCAATCCGTAATCTAGAGGCGTGAAGCTTCACAGTGCCATCCTCGTGTTTCACAAGGCCTGTTTGGAGTTTCAGAAGATTTTTTAAGAGAAGGGGAAGAAAGTGGACTAGAGGCAAGACCAGGGCAGCTTCCTGCTGCTGTAAACGTCGACCTGAAACAGTTCATGCATATATAGGAAACACAGCGACGTCTCGATCACTTGCTCAGGCAGGACCGGGTTAATCTCCTATTTTCTAATGCGACATGGATGCTGCTGCCGGCAGTCGCAACAGTTTTCTGCACAGCAACTGCGGAGTAATCATGCACCGCAGACACAGTGTTTCATTAACAACAGGTTAACTGTTTTTTAATCGTTCATAGTATGTTTTTTTTCGCGAATACGCAAGCTTTGCGCATCCCTTTTCATTGATAGATAGAAGAAGAATGAGTACAACACAAGGTATAACACATAACATGAACGCAAGGAGGCATGCGCATGGTGCCCGGAGCCAACGGCGGAGCCAGGAATTATGCACAAGGGGGGCCGAACATTGAGCAAACTCTGAAGTTCAACAAGATGTGTGGAAATTTTTTTTGGGGAAATATATTTGAATGAGCCGTGTGTATGTATAGCGAAATATGCACTATCGTTACTGAGAAAGTGTTGGTAACATAGATACGTCACATAGATAGCATGGAAGCAAAATATGCAATTAGATGATGATGAACTAACAATCATCAATTGAACTGCATATACATCTCTTTCTATTAAATCCATCAATAGCTGCTTTTTGTAGGTTTTAAGTTGAATAAAATGCCAGCGTGAACTTTTAAAATTATTTTGAAAACGAACTAACCAATAGTTATTTATAAATTACAACGCCTGATTTTTTAGAGGAAACTACAAAACCACCACACCAGATTTTGCCTTGTCCTTGTATATTTAGCCTCGTACTACTTTTTTTGGGATGCATAATAGGGAGAGAGAAGAGAAACTGCAGGAATAAAAAAGAGGCACAGGGGAGTGTGACTCGTGTGTGTGTGTTGCACTTTTCACCATATCTTTCAGTGGGATCTTCTGTGAGGAACGCTATACTCTAGTTTGTCAAAATGCTGTTCGGGAGAGGGATGTACAAGCAGCCACATAGCTCTTTACATATATGATCCTACTACTACATGCAGAGTATATCTTCAAAAATATTCTGCATGTTGGGGGGAGCCGTGGCCCCTGCTGGTCCCCCTGGCTCCGCCGTTGCCCGGAGCAGACAGAAGGAGTGCTCGATCAGCCCGAACAGGGAGAAACACACAGCTAAACCCACCCGGCCTAAAACAAGAGGAGCAGACCGCATGAGCAGGACGTCGAACATCTTGAATTCCAACACCAGGGATTCCGCGAGCGAGCAAGATAGTGCCTTCAAGAAGGGGAACGACGTCGTGACGCCGCCGCCGTCCGGTCCGAAAAGCCGGACATAGGGTTTCCCCTGAAGCTCGAAGAGGGGCTCGGCTAAAGCCATGGCAGCGCCTCCAAGAAGGGGAACGACATCCACGAATGTTGCCGTTGCCAGCATCGACAAGCCAAGCATGGCTTTCGCCAGGCCTGAGTCCGAGCAATCCCATAGCCACCAGATAAAGATCCGAAGATGCAAGAGTCAACCTGTTCGTCGACTGCTGCCTCAAAAGGAGGGTGGGGCTGCCTTGCGCCAACAAAAACGCGAGCTTTGCAGCCGACATGGCGTGTAGGCAGACGGGGTTGGAGAGGCGGCGGGGCAGAGAGCCGACACAGATGGTAGGATGGCGGCCGATGCCGTCGGCAATCCAGAGCCGGAAGGAAACACAACTCCGTGTTGGCGAGGCGTAGCCACCAGGACGCTGACGAACCGAAGATGCTGGAAGGAACGCAACAACTGGTCAGCCGGGGCCGAAACCACGTCAGTGAGGACGCTGGCAGACCATGAACACTAGAGAACGATGGTCCGTGGTCGCCAGGACCGGAGCAGTGCCGACAAAGAACCACGGTGAAACTTCAGCCGCCTGCAAAAGGATGTCGTGACCGCACACATGCAGGTCGTTGCCGCAACTCGGAGGAGGTGCCGTCAGGGACGGAAGGTGGCCTGCACCAATGCAGGGCCGAGCCTTGGCCTGCCCAGCCAACTCCCCCAAGGGCCTTGCCCGCCCAAATATGCAGCGGAAAGAAGAGTTGCGCCCTGGAGACGGGAGGTGGACGGAGGAGAGTCACTGGGAGCAAGGCTGCGTCGCCGCGCCGGAATAGCAGGAGGGGCCACAACAGTTGGACGGGAGGGAGAGCCTGTGGCGCGCCAGATCCGATCTGGGGCCGAGGGAGGAAGGGAGCTCCAACGCGAGGTGGTTCGGAGCGATCCAGAGTGAGGTGGTGGGGGCGGGGGAGTCCGCTCCGCCGCAACCATCCTCAGGCGCAGCGCGGCCACGCCAGCCGGCCCTCTGGTGGCGGCGTTGTGGGGAGACGGCGGCGATGCGTGGGTCCGGTGTAGGGAAAGGGATGGTAGGGAAAACGGGGCGTGGCCTGGCTTTGCCGGCCGGCCCTCCGACAGCGGCGATGCGGCTGGGGATGAGACGGGAGGGAGTTCCTGGCGGCGCGGGGGGGGGGGGGGGGCTGATGTCCCCGTACATACTATGTGCCTGTTGGCCTGGAATCTTGATACTACTACTCCCTCTGATCCAAATTAATTATCGCAGCTTTAGTATAAATTTTACACCAAAACTCCGACAATTAATATGGACCAAAGGAAGTAGCATATTCTTCTGAGTGGCCGCGCCCGGCACTCTGACTGAGTATGGACCCTTTCGTTTGTCGCGAAAATTAGGGATCGAGATCGATGCCTCAACAGGTCGACCAGGTCAGATTGAAATGGCCTAATCTTATTCGTTTGTTGAGAGATTCAGAGAAAATATGCGGACCGATCATCCGGTCCAGTTTGAACGCGGTGTGCATCGTTTGAAATGAACTTCGAAAAACAGGACGCACGCACGCATGCTGCCGGACGGGAGATGAAGCTAAAACATGTCTGCAGCTGCCCTGAGTGCTACTACCTTTTATTAAGTTTTTACTAAGCTAAAACAGGACGCACGCACGCATGCTGCCGGACGGGAGATTTGAATGTGAACTCGCATGTAGGACACCGTCATTAAAACCATTCAGGTGCGCATCAGGGACGAGCCCTCGCGATAGCCACGTCGACGCATTTACTGTCGCAGGGATAGGTGGTTGCGCTGCCTGTCCACCCCAGATAACACCTTCCCTGTTACTTTCCTCCCTGGGCAACCCACGTACGTGACCTCCCTCTCTCTCTCTCGTCTCCTCTTCCATCTAAGCCGCCGCCACAAGCATCGCCCAGCGGGAGAGGAGCTAGCTCCGTTCTCCCACGCAGCCACACCAACTTCGTCGCCACAAGAGATGAGAGGGCCGGAGGAGAAGGCGGCGGCGGCGTTGGTTTCGATCTGCGATCTGCCTCGATGTGGGAGGCGGCGGCGGTGGCGGCGGCGTTGGCTTCGATCTGTGATCTGCCTCGATGTGGGAGGCGACGGATCGATTCGGTCGAAGTTGTTGTCGGAGGTGCTGGGTGGTAGGAGCACCACCCGACGGCCCTGGTGAACGACGATGGGGCCACCTGAGGAGGGCGGCGAGTTTGTTGACGACTGCAACGAGAGCTCGTCGGATCCGTCATCGGCGTCGTTCTTCTGCTTGAGACAGCCGTCGTCTACGTGACCTCCTCGCCACCATGTGTGGACGCTGGTGAGGCCAGCCTTCCCTCCATGGCTCCACGACAGATACTCCCCCTCTCCCCTCGGCTCCCTCTCCCTTACCCTATCTCTCTTCCTGACCCTCTCTCCGTTATACACAAAAAGAGCCGTGGTGGCAGCACAACAAAGTACATAACTGGATGCTAAATAGGCAGATTTATCCAATCCTCATACTAGATTGAATTAATGAAGCTGCAATTCATTACTTATCTGATCACTATCAAATAGAACTAGATGTGATGGATTAAATATCCTTGCTGAACAACTAATTACACTGGTTTATTGACCGGTCTGCAAGATTTGTCATACCGAACAAGGAACACACGGCTGGAGAACATGACATGGAGGATCTGGATCCTGGCAAATAAGAAGGAGATGAGCTCTTTCTCTTGGATCGTAACCTCCTTGTATGAGATTTTATTGGGTTTGGTTTGTGTGAATTATGTACGTCAATGCACAGGAAGGATTTCAAGCCCATGATTTGTGGTTCTTGTTCTTTCCAAATTGCCATGATTTTAACAAAAAAATTGGTGTAGATTCTAATTTCTGTTGTAAGTGCATGCCATTTTTGGTTTTACATGTTTATTTATAGCTTACATCTCTTACTGAAATTTGCAGGATGAGAACTGAAGCATGGATCTGTACTATGCTATCTGGATTTGTGACCTTATTCATGGAAACAGTGAAAATAGCGAGTACCGGTCATTATTTGGTCCCAGTATGCACAACTTAATTTAATTTTCATTTTGCAAATTCAAAGGTGGCTGAGGACTGTGATTTTGTGGACCTACCAGTTCCTAGGAAATTAAGATCATGTACTGATTGCTGTCTCATAAAACTAGGAACATGGACAACTTTGTCCCTTTCTCTTTCCATCTTTACCTATTGATTTGCTGATTGCATAGGAGCATGTGTGGAAAATGGTTTTCAAATTTGATGGCTAACCAAAAATATATTTGTGTGTTTTACAAACTAATATACTAATATTTTTTAACAACAAATCTAACTTAACCTGTCTCTGAATGTATTATTGATGTTAGTGTTTCTAACCTCGGGACATTCACGCATTGGATGTTTTCTTAAGCCATTGGCAGAGCACCAAATTCACATCTCAATATTGAGTCTCCTACTTTCAGGTTTTAGCCATACACAATCATGCTGGTCGGACCGTTCCCTCGTCACTGAGGCATGCCAAGAAGAGGCGACATCTTTCAGCTATAAGTGCTCAGATTTTTCTGACGGGTCATGAAACAAGAACCGATGAGACCATGGTATGTATCTTCTGTCTGAAAACTGCTCTTTACTTTGTCCTAATAAAAGACATTGAATTGTTTCACGGAGGAGGAAGTACTTGCTGATACTTTTCCAGCAATATCCCAAGTACCTCCACATTCTGAGCCAACAGCCGACATGGCGACCGAGCAAGAAACCCAATAAGTTTTGCACATGTCAGTTTCCGTAAGATGTAGTGTAGGATATGGAAATTCTCAGTTTAACCTGAGTTCCGATTATCAGTATGAGGGTGCTTGGATCCAAGGGACTATTTTTAGTCTGACTAAAAATAGTCTCTTTTAGAGGCTAAAGTTCCAAGCACCCCTGACTAAAGAGAGGCTAGGACTAGTCTTGAGGCTAAAATTTTTTAGTCATAGGAAACCTACTAAAATATGTATTAGCCCTCTCTCTCCTCATTTAATTCCTCTCCTTTAACACATGCGAGTTCTGGATTGGAGGGTTTGGAGGATAATAAATGCTCAATAACTTGATTTTAGTCTCTTTAGTATTTGGATCCAAGCATGGGTGAGGCTAGCAAGTTTTAGTCCCACTACTTTTAGTCATGGGACTAAAACGTATCCAAGCACCCTCTATGTCCATGGCTGTTCACAAGTCACAACCTCCAATCTGAAGCCATTAATGCATCCGAAATTAGTTGAAGCTATGAAATCATTTAGTGCATTTTTAATGTATGAACATCTATTCAATATCTCTTGTTTGTTATACGTCAGAGTTGCAAACCTTCCTGAAATTGTGTGCAAGACCTGAAGACCCAATGGTCTGGTCTTTCCCATTCTTGGCCATTGGGAGGAAGCAGAGCAGCTGCCAACGGCCGGGAAGGTGGGGCGGTGGATGAGAGGAAGCGGCTGCGAGCACGCACCGGCCGTGCACCTTGAGGGAGGATTGGGTGGGAGGAGAGGTGGTGGCGGTAGTTTCAATATGTGATCTGCCACCAGAGCCGCCACAAGGATGGATGACAAGATCAGAGGTGAGCCCCCTCCGGTGCGCCGGCGTCGGTGAGGGTCCGGAGCACCACCAAGCCGTTCCACGGTCCGCCTCCGGCTTCTCTAATCAGTAAGATCTTCCTCCTCTTCCTTCCCCTCTCCTTCCCCCTCTTCCTGGCAAGACGGTTAACCTTGATTTGGGTGGTGTGATGGCCAGATAATCGTAGACTGGTAGTTATTGCTTGTGAAATTCCTCCATCTATATATGTTTGGCAGAGTTTGGTTAACTACTCCTGTTTGTAGTAGTAAAATTGCACCAGAACAACCTAAAAAGAAGTACATTTTGATGTGTTGATCGTTCCTCCCTTGAAATCACCTTTATTATTACTAGCAAAAGAGCCCGTGCGTTGCAACGGGAGAAAAAAATAACACACACTCTTAACCCAATAACCATAATATGTTCATGCCCTTTATTTTAGCGAGGCATCATTTTTGTGTTGCCACTTATCCTCCTTCTCACCTTCAGTGGCCTCAGTGTTCACACAAACCAAAGTGTGTTTGAATGTTGTTTTTCCCCTGCCAGTTTGTTCAGAGGTGCTCATGTGTGGATATCGATGTTTTCTTTTGTCTCTTTATGATTTTAGTGGTTGTTTATTTGCAATCCAGATCGTCGCGGTACGAAAAAAAACGGACATGCCCTATAGGTTACAAGTTTGCTTTTAAAATAATATTTTAAAATATTTAATAGGTAAAAATAACATCATATTCAAATTCTACATATTTTTCTATTCAAATTTCATATATAACATGTTAAAATCAGAGTTACGGTTTAATAGATATGGATAATTAAGAAAAATATTTGTTTGACTTAAATATCTTCCAAAATAATATTTAAAAAATATTTAACAAACAAAATAACATCATATTCAGATTCTACACATTTTTCTAATCAATTTTCATATATAACATGTTAAAATCGGAGTTACGGTTTAAAAGATACGGATAATTTAGAAAAAACATGTGTTTGACTTATATATGATTGGCGGGTGAATTATCTAATACGTCAGGGGGGTTTCTGTAAAAATGTAAAATAACGGTTCGGTTATGACTTAAATGTGTACTACGGGTTAATTCATAGAAAACGCAGGGTGGTTTCTGCAAAAGTGCGTGACGGACCGCCGAAACCCAATTTGCTTTATTATTAGGTAGAGATTTTGTTTGTTTTTAGTGAAGCAAGTCTTTTATGCAATTTTTGCATTTTTTTCCTCTGTTCGCAGGTTGTTGTCTGGTGAGCATCGGTTTTGTCGCCTTTCATCGATCGATCGTGTTGTTCATCTTCCTTGCTGAGCCTTCTGCCTCGTTCGTCGTCAAGATGTGTTTCTGCTATTCTTCTGTGTGATTTAGTGTTTTCGGTGTCCTTGGATTCATATGTATGTTGGTCGATTCATGCTGATTAGGTGTTTGATGCTATGCCATCCATATGGTGGTCTGGGATTTTCGTTTTTTTTGTCAGAAATCGCACGAGTGAGATCATTCTCGACTTTGATTCGGCGTTCGGTGTACTGAGTGGATCGTCTCTGCAGTTCAGGTACTGTTTGGGATCTCTTTGAGCTAGGTCCAGTTACTTTTGATTGGTCTCGGTTTGTTATTCTCGCTATTATTGTGGTTGCACTCTTTTGTGATGTGGTTGTATATCACGAGTCTTTCTCCATCAACACATCGGCTATCTCGGCATGTTCTTACTTTTCTATCCTTTAGTTAATAGCCCACATTTCATACATGTACCCTCTGATGCACTACTTTACTTTCAGAAGACATATGGTAGCGGCGGATGTGACATTTTTTTAGAAAGTTTTAGAATCTTTGAATTCTGCGGCCACCCCCCTTAATTTCTGCACCATAGGATAGAGTACAACGAGTCCTCACAGATTCAATTTTCTGTTCACTAACAAAGATAGAGAGATTAAGCTAAGTTATTCAAACCCCAGATGATCTAAGTCGCCTACTTTCTCTTACCACACGATTACATTTCTTCAAACTATGTTGCTTTTTAATCATCAGGGTTTTTATATTTTTTCAGTTCTTCCAGCAGAAAGTAATCTGATTTGTCAACTAATTATAAACAACATCATGTTAACGTGAATTTTGGTTCACCTTCACTCATTCTATCACCATAAAATATTTTACATGCAAATTGTCTTTGTCCTTTGTCATGGGCGGGTTTGGGAATGACATTTATCACCATAAAATATTTTACATGCAAATTGTCTTTGTCCTTAGTCATGGGCGGGTTTGATTGAGGTGCACTCGTGTAGAGCATTTTAAGTCATCAAGTACTTTGGTGTCCTATTTTTTTGCAATATAGAATGTGTCATGATGCATTTTCTTCTGCAATCTTATTTAGATGAGCAACATCATCTCTATAACTGAATACAATAACGAAGCTGCATTTGTTTTCATGGATGGCTCTTCTCTCATCAGGCGGCACCAAATTGGTAGGGCTTCCCCTCATACTTTCAATGCTTCTCATTCAGTGCATTGTTGTTGTGTGCTTGAACACTCTTCTTTTACTTGCATCTTCTTTTCCATTTAACTTGACCGAGCATTTTAGTCTAGCAATGTGCCCGTGTCAATTCTTCATATGGTTATCGCATCAGCATGATACAAAATGAGAGCACTCTCATTTTCATTCGCTGCACTCCATCTGCATCTGTCATGTTACAATTAAATTCACCCAGTGCACCAAGAAACCTTCTGTATATCTTTTCAGTATCTACAATCTTTCTTCATTGGCGGCTAGATAGTTTCATGGTTATGTTCTTCTGTAATTATCTTTTCGGGTCAATTCACACATGATATAGCTAATATGCTGTATGGCAAATTAATTTAGCCCTCTTTTGGTGGCCAACTACTGTTATGTCGTTAGTGGCTAGAACAAGGCACATACTATTTTTCCCCTTTCGATTGGGTGATATACCCCACAACTGTAAAGAAATGAACTTGTAGTGTTGTATGATGAATTAATTTAGCTCTTTTTCGGTGGCCAACTGCTAACATCTTATTAGTAGCTAGAACAAGGCACATACTGTTTTTTTTTCTTTCGATTGGGTGATATACCCCATAGCTGTAAATAATGAAGTTGTGGTGTAATGATATATCATCTTATTGCTGCATCTTTTGCCTTGCGGTCGTGAGTACTTGTGGTGAGCTAATGTTTATTTTCTGATTCTACTGATTCTTGTTAACAGGGTTGTCTGACATGCTTTGCAATGTTAGTGCTTGTCTGAAGCTTTTCGAGAAGCATTTGTGTGTTCTCATGCTCAGGAGTTACAAGGAGCAATGGTGCTATGGTCTTGAACTTCCACTGATCTTCTACCGAAGAATGATCCTTAGCTTAGTTACTTAGTTTGATGTCTTTTTTCGAGGATAGGTTTGGAGTTGCATCCGCTTTTGTCTAGGTTGGTACTTCGACCAGAATTCACATGACACTATATGCCAAGATTAGTTCTTGTACTTCCTCTAATGCATGACTGAATGGAAACGATTGATTTATTTTTCTTATAATATGTGAACCATGTACTGCATCAACACTCAATGTAGATCGTGCTTTCAATTGGCTGAGCACAAGAACAGTTGACATATTGTGTATCACCAATAGCATATTCATGTGCTAACCAAAACAAGATTTTTTTTGGTGAAACGGTCGCCTCCTACCTGGCACAGCACAACCATCTCTTAGGAGGTGCCCCAATGGGGCGCTATTGGGGCGCCCCATGCAAATGGTGCCCATCGACGATGCTCACTACGGGGCGTGTTTCTTCCTTGTGCTGGAGAGTGCTGTTCCCTCGAAAAATCGCCATGGTATGGATTGATGACCACGGGGCGTGTTTCTTACCTGTGCAGGGAGCAGGACGATGCAGAGCAGGGCCAACCCAAGCTGGATGACAGGGCATCATCGGAGGCGTAGGAGAGGTTCGACTAGAGCACTGACATGATGGGGTTCGGTAGAGTCAATAAGGTGACCCACAGGGCTTGGCAAGACGATCAGAGACGGATGTAGGAGCAGAACACACTGTAGGAGCAGAACACAACTTCGGAAGGATGTTCATCGGCAATTAGAGAAAAAAGAGGTGGATGGATCGCTTGTCAATCTGGCACCGCACAAACTTCTTCTCAGGAGGCGCCACCGGGTGGCGCCCCAACCCCTAGTGACCAAGCAAACGTGACCTATACATAGAAAATTCGAGCACGACACGTGTGCAGTGCACTGAAGCATGATCCATTGCCTGGCTGTTTCTTACGTGTGCCTAGATCAGTGGTGCCAACTGGGTCTTTGGATTCATGTCTAACTTTGCCACATCTAATTAATCTTATCACGGAACATGCATGATGCATGCACACATTCTCCAAAAAAACTGCATGTGAATATATACACGCACTTCCATTTTCGATTTATTTGGATACATAGGGAAGGACAAAAGGATTAAATTTGTCATTTTTTCCCCATTCCATGTGTTTCTTTCACCAAGAGAAACTTCACTTTCCATTCACGGAAAACAAAGTAATTAACGGATTCCACACAAGTATACACACATCCACAACTGGTACCATATACAACTGACTCCCTCTCGTTGTCTAACTTGCTGGCAAACTGTGTTCAGTTTCTCCTTCTCATTGTGATGTCTGCAATTCGTGTTGAAGGGTTCTACACCAACACCCATGCTTACGCCAACCTTTATTTAATTTTGGGTACGTAGTTTGAGATGGAATGGATGATTTAGTTTAGTAACTATCTGCATTTTCCCTCTTGTAGTTGGTGACATTTCCATTGAGTCATTGACCTCTACCCATGTGTTGATAAAATAAATTAAATAAGAATGTAATGTTGACTGGGATCAACTAGAAAAATTCTAAAGCATGGTTCAATTAATCTATCTAACTATGCCTGACAGGATACAAACGAGCCGGTATACACGTATACGGACGCAGATGAAAGGAACTTGGATTTTTGGCTCCCATGCGAACAGTAAAATCGACAAAGCAAGACGAATTCAACATATTCATATTTTTTTGGCAACAAACATGGCCAAGTGGTTCTATGTAAGTGATTTTTTAGTGAATCAATGACATTTATAATGCTCTGAGAAAAATGATTATCTAAAGAAGCCATTTATAAAAGTATTTTGGAAAACTGATTTGTTTTGTTCAGACGACCACGAATGTCAATTCCGACTAGACTCAACCTTGTTTGTTGCACAAAAAATCAATTTTTTTGAGGATTTCATTGCTCACCTCATGTGCATACCTGCTCGGGAGTAGACATGCACTTTCGTTGACGGAAAGAGAATGATATTGCTCTTACTCGCTAGCACCATGCGGTGGTGGACTATCCAGTTAAGGTTTGAGACTCAAATCGAATATACTCCCTCCGATCTATATCAATTGTGGCTGATTTAGTATAAAATTGTGCTAAATCAGCGAAAATTAATATGGATCGGAGTGAGTACTAACTATGGTCTCTAGTTTTTGTTCACGGAAGCTTCCCAAACTAGTTTTTCTAGTTCGCTGGTCGGTTTTCTGGATGGTTCTTATTCATTTTTTTCTTTTTTCTTCTTTCTTGTTCCTTTTTCTTTCTATCTTTCTTTCTTTCCTTCCTTTTTCCTTTTTGTTTTTTCAAATATTTTTTCAACTCATGAACTTTTTTCAAATCCATAAACTTTTTCAAACTTGAGAATTTTCTCAAACCATTGTACTTTTTTAAAATTTATGAATTCTTTTATAAATTTCGTGAAATCCATTAACTTGTTCAAATCCATGAACTTTCTCCAAATTCATGAACTTTTTTTAAACTCATGACATTTTCTTAGATTTGTGATTTTTTCTTGGGAAATCCATGAACTTTTCTCAAATTCAAGACCTTTTGTGTGAGAGACAATTTTTGGGCTGGCCCATGAAGAAGAGACAATTTTTGGGCTCACCCGCTCACCTATCACCTGCTCGTCCGCTTGCGCGTGAGAGACAATTTTTGGGCTGGCCCATGAATCCTATCGTGTGAGCACTGGATGGCTTACCTGGCGCGACAAACGCGGATTAGGAAATTTCAATGTGTGCACCTTTCAGCTCAGGGATCATCGCGTGAAATGGGAGAGGAAAACCACGAGAGATATCGGTAATACAATATCTCCCTTATGGCCAGTCATATGAATTGCTCGCCTATGGCCATTTTTTAGTAGGCCACTATGCAAATAGCAGGAGAGAGTAGCGGGTTTGGGAACCTTCTGGATGATTATGGTAATGTTTTGTTTCATTTTTTTCTCTGTTTTTCTTGAATATTTTATTGGTTAACCTTAGGTTTTTTCCAATTCTATTTCATTTTCAGTTTTCTTTCTCCTTATCCTTTTTTCAAATACATGCCAACATTTTTAATACAAAATGGACATTTTGTATATATAAGTTGAACACCTTTCAAATATTCAATGAATATTTTTGAAGTACAGATTCACTATTTCTTGAATACATGTTGAGCGTCTTTCAGATGCACAATAAATATATTTTAAATACAGGTGATTTTATTAAACACGCAATGATGTTTTCAAAACATCATTAACACTTTTCAAAAAACATCATGAACATTTTTGAAAACATCATGAATATTTTCCTTAGTGTCATTAATAAATTTTCAAGTGGTATGAACATTTTAAAGATCTTAAATATTGTAAATGAATGAAATTTGTTTTAAATAGCATGATATGTTTGAATGGTGCGGACACGTCTTAAATTCATATTGAACATTTTTATTCAAACACCATCGACATTTTTTTAATTTGTGAACATTGTTCTAAATTGTACTCTGCATGAATAGTTATTGAATCATACGAACTATTTTCAACCATTAGCGATTTTTTTAACGTATCATCAAATTTTTTTATGAACATATTTTAAATGTGTGAATATTTTTCTAAATAGTTTGAATTTTTTTACCGTCTAAATTTTTATAAACGATTGTGCAGGACAGAAAAACGAACAGAACCAAAATAACTTTCCTCCTTCTTAGAGCTACCAAAACTGTATTGTTTCCTCTTACAAATTCTGTGCGTTTTTCTAAAACAGAAACGGAACTGTAGTTGGGTCCTTCGGGACACAACTAGCAACCATATTTCTTGAAAGGAAAGGAACAGTTTTTTTTGGAAATATGTGAACAATTTTTACATGACATAGACATTTTTTGGATGGTATGAACATTTTCGAAAAGTTGCATAAACAAAATTTTTACACTGCATGGATACTTTTAAAATGGCGATGAACGCTATTAGAAATTTAGGTAAATAAATTATTTTCTTATACATATTGTCACACAGGATATAAATAATAGGAACGAAAGGAAAAATATAAAAAACTCCTGTCTAGCTCTAAATAAAAAGGAAAAAAACACTTGGAGAAAACAGAATTCAGCTCGTGACGCACATGTGGTATTGTTGGCCGGGCCCACCACCCATACTGCGCGCCACTCGTGCTTCTGTCTGGCTACAAGGAAGACCGGCGCATCTATATCTCGCCTTCAGCGAGATGGTAGGAAACCTCGCTGAAGGAGAGACCGGGATGGGCCCGCCCAGGAGCGCGGGAGGCCACAGGCTCCTTTTTCTGGTTTCCTTTTTACTTTTTCTGTTTCGTATTTTGCTTTATGTTTTTCTTTTGTTTATACTCTAAATAACCTCTCACTTACTCACTCTCTCTCTCTCTGTGTGTGTGTGTGTGTGTGTGTGTGTGTAATGGCATGCAGTCCATGAAATAATAGCTTTCCGTTTTTCATTTGCTTGCACTACTATCCTCCACGGGCAATGAATGCTTTCCAAAAAAATAATTAGGTTGATTTCCTAGCAGTAGTTCATTCCCAAATATTATGTTGATGCATTATACCTAATGAAAAAATACACATAGACATGCTATTATATCTAAGGAAAATATAAACATACCATAAATATATACTTAATGAAAAATATACATATACCCATGCTATTTTTTTCATGTGTCTCATTCATATCATAACGAACAAATTACATGTCACATAAAGATCGACATAACTAAACTAAAAAGATAGCAGAACATCTTTAAGCTTGACACCAACGCCCGTCGCCTGCTTACGGCACCACCACAGCAACCATCGAAGAAGAAAAATGACGAATCACCTCACCCGAGCTCGACATGGCTCCATCACTGATATGCAGCTTTGCGGACCTCCAATGTGGCTCACCAAAAGTGAAGCCCTTGCCGTTGGACGAATTAGACCGGGGAACCACCCCAAACACGCCATCGAACTCCAGATCTGGCATCCCACCACGACTAAAACGCCGAAGCAGGAAAGCATACCTACCAAAGCTGTCAGGACCCCGACTCAATGCCACATCGATCTAGCATGTAACACCTCATATCACTTTGCGGCCTCACGCACGGTATCCCCACGGGTGTCGCCTTACCTTTGCCCGGGACCGTTTGCGCCTTTTGGCACACGTATATGATAGTGTCGCTAGCATCCATATGATAAGGAGCCCAGACTGACATGGCTAGTCGTAAACCCAAAGTGGCACAAACTTACAGGGACAGGCATCCATGACCCAGCATCGAATGTGTCGGTCATCAGCGAGTGAATCCAGGCTGTAGCACTGGGCTAGCAGGACTTCGGTGAACCGGGCTGTAGCGGGCCCAGCACATGCTCCATCTTCCATATGTCATCGATGCAGACCGCAATCTGCATCCGCTCCTGGGCTACCTCCCAAGCTCCGTGGTATTATATGTACTAAGAATATACATACCCGAGCTATTATACAAAATAAAAATTATGGATATACCTCGGGTATCTCAAATACCTACTAACATGATGTAATGAATATACCTAGAAATATCATGAGTATGTAGATACCTCGAATATCATAAGAATGTATGTATATACCTAAATGGTGTACTTACTTCAAATCATTGACACATACCCGAGGCATCAAATAGCTACTAACGAGACGCAATGCATGTACCCAAAAATATCATGAGTATGCAAATGCCTCAAAATAAAGTTGACATGCATGTCGTAAGAATTTGTCCTAGGTGTCATATTCGAAATTTATATACTCAAAATAAATATGATATCCCCAAGATGACAATAAATATGATCTACCAAAAAAATGATATACCCACAATATCATATTTGGAATTTATATCCTCAGAATTTGTGCTAGGTATCATTTTCGGAATTCATATACCCAAATTTAAAATGATATACCCAAAATAAATATAATACACTCCGAATATGATATTCCCCAAGTTGGTATACCCAAATAAATATAATCTACCAAAAATAAGTATGATATACCCCAAGATGATAATTAAAGTATGACATACATTGAATTTATACACCCAAAATAAATATACTCGACTGTGGCACATCCGGAAGTTTGTGAGTATAGACAATCGTTCCAAAATTCTCCCAAGGTAGATACATAACCAAGTGCCCGCAAAAAGTCACATACCCAAGAAATTAGTACGTGCATACATATTGTATTCTTGAAGACTACATATTAATACCCCACAAAAAGTAGTACGGTTGTATGTATATAGCATCAAACGAGTTTCCATTCTTCATACAAGGAAATAAATGAAGAGAATCAATTACATTTATCCTAGCGCATGATATTAATGCACCTAAATAATACTTTTATTGGCACTTACCAATTACGTCCCTATCAAGCATATATGAAAGGTGCCTAATATCCATATATGTTGGAATTTGCATTCATCGATCTAAGATCCAATGGTTAGGTAAGGAGCCTAGGCACCTAGGTGTCCAAAATGGTCATATCGGTTGGAAAATGGTTGTGTACTCCTGGGAGTATGTACTCCTGCTCATATACCACATAGATGAACCGTCTATACCTTTTTATTATTTTTAATATACTTCATTAAGAATTATTAGATACACCAAAATGAGTTTCATGAAAAAATTCATGTGGTTCTCATATTTTTGAAGGTTTACGTATATACTGATTTGTTCGTACGTGAAAAAGGTATATTACAATAAGTATGTCGCAAATGATATTTTTTCAACAAAACTTGTATTTGAATATCTTATAATATTTAATGAAGTATATTGAGAATGATAAAGAGGTATAGTCAATGCGTACACGAGGTATATTAAAAATGGAAGTACATACTCCCAGGAGTATAGAAAATTAGTCATATATATACTCCCAGGAGTACAAAAATATATATATTAATAAAGCATTTGAACTTTTTTCAGACATATATATTAAAAATGTTAAATGTTGATCATATATTAAAAAATGTTGAGATTCTTGATAATTTATATAAAAAATGTTAATCATGCATTGGGCAAAGTGTTGAACAAGTATTTGAAAAATGATATCAAGCATTTGAAAAATGTTAAATTTGTATAAAAAAAATATTGAACATGTGTTAAAAAAATAGATCTTCAACTTATAAAATATTATTCAAGCATTTGAAAAAAAAAATACTAAATATGCACATAAAAATGTTGAACATATATTAGAAAAATGTTAATCTTGTATTTCAAAAATGTTATCAAGCATTAGAAAAAATTTAAAAGTGTGTATGGGAATAATATTGAGCATGCATTTCAAAAATGTTAATCTTGTAAAGAAAAAATAATGAAGCATATGAAAAATGATAAAAATGTGGATAGAATTTTTTTGACCATGTATTAAAAATTTGACATTTTATTGGAAAAATGTTAAGCGTGTGTTTGAAAAATGTTGTTGATATATGCGAAAAACATAGATTGAAAAACTATGGGAACAAAGAAAAAATGCAAATGCAAAAAAAAGAAACAAAATAAACCATATAAAAAGGATAAAAAGAAAAAATAAGGAAGAAAGAAGAAAAGAAAACAAAAATAGCATTGAAAACCGAAGAAACAAACAAAAAAATAAAAAATGGAGAAAAATAGAAACAAAGTAAAGTGAAAAGCCCAAAGGAATCCGAAAAAAGGAGAAAATGGATAAAGAAAGAAAAATAAAAAACCAGAAAACCAGTGTAAAACTAGCTTTTTTCCTTCTAAGAGGTTGTGCCTAAGTAATTTAACACAACGTCGATGTTGTCATACTGGCTCTTATTGAGATGAAGTTATCAGAAGGCCCTAGGTTTGATCCCCACGCACTACCATTTTTACAGATATTGTTATGAGCATGAATAAATTACAGGTGTTTCTAAAGAAAAACTCTCGCGAAGCAAGACATAGGCATTCCGGAGGAAAACGGAAAGCTCCCGAAGGTGTTGGGCCTCATTTATTTGGCCCATGGCACGGCCCCTTTAGTCCATGATTGTGTTTAAACTTTTCAGGAAAAATGTAATTTTTATTATCTAAAAAAGGATAATGTATTTGATAAGTAGTTTTTCCAAAATCATTTTATAAATATATTGCAGAAATGAGGGAACTAAGCATGTGTGCAAATGGTCATCATGTACTTTAAAAGGTTAGTGTACATAAAAAGTATATTTGTGTATGAAATTTTACACAAATTTTAAAAATATTTTTAATTGTCCACAATATGTGAAGTAAAATGTTCATCATATATTTATAAACTATATTTTATTTTAAAATAAGTATTTTGTAAAAAATCAAATAAAGATATGTTAAAAAAGAAACCATTTTGTATAAGGAAACTAAAACCTAAGTAGAAATAGAAGGTAAAATAAAACGTGGGTTGTTATCTCATGGATTCGCGATAACTGAAGTAGATACAATGTGACTAGACTAGCATGCAGTGTCCCGAAAAAGAAAAGGGTTAAGGTGTTGTGGGTTTCCAACTTCTTGACACACCGTGCATGTGCAAGTCCACAACCTCGACACGCTGTAAAAAGTTAGCTAGGCCTTCACTTACAAAACTAGAGTTACTGCTCGAGTCGAGTAGAATGATCAAATCGTACCTTTGAATCTTGCCTTGCAGCCGAGAAGATTAGTTTCCATCAAGGCCCAGCAACGCTTGATCAAAGATTGTCAACAATTCCCCTTCTTCAGATGAGCTCACTTCTATTCTCAAAAAGTAAAAGATGAGCTCACTTCTTCCAGTACATTAGTTTGCAACATCTGCGACAATTATTTCACAGCATGGAGTTACAGGGTTTGTCCCCACATGTGTTGAGGCCCCCTTTTATTCTCCACACGTAAAACACAGACCCCTTACCTTCCAGTAATTCCGCAGGGCACTGATCATGCAACTATGAGTGAGAGCTTGCACCACCTCCGTTGTTATTCTATTGTCATTTGTCGGAATCTGCACATTCCACAGAACAACATGGGGTGAACGTTGCAAATAGATGTTTTAGAAAAATGCATTGTCCAATTTGAATGATCCGTTTTTCTGTTCTCATTGTGCCCCACGCTCTCAAGCACTTCTTCATGCGATAAAGTCAAAGCATCGACATAATCGAGTTATTTTGGGTGTTCTATTACTATAACATATCAAATTTCATCCCTCAACCGATCGATAAAGGTGGTGGTAAAATTTTGACGATCAATGGTAGGATTACGAGCTATCAATTGATGCATTAACAGGCTATAACCTTCCATGGGCTAAAGAAGACAAAACAAGCGATAACCTTCTATGTAGGCGTGAGCTGAAACCTCCCTGCTTTAACACAAACTTGTCGGGTTCCGACATCAATGGTCGAGAAGCATTGGTGAGGCATAAGATACTGATGGTTGGGCATTGCGAGTCGAGTCCACAGGTCGATGACTGCTGGAATAATGCTACACTCACGGGCTGCCTGATACGGAGTTCACTGGTCGGTTGACTTGTCCAGTTCTTATTGGCGTAATAAACTACTACCTCCTACTGATTAATCGGCCCTCCCCTCAATTTAACTGGTGGGTATGTCGTCGTGCCGTTGCTTCTTATGTTTTCGTCACCTTGCGCTCTCGGTAGAGGCCTATTGATAACGTGTGAAAGTAAAAACGAGACAAAGGAGCAAATGATGGAACCGTGGTTTCATTGATTGAAGATTGGGGTATTTATACCTCGTTACAAGGCGGTTACAGAAGGAGGCGGTTGCCAAACATGACCACCGACATTAGCATGGATTAACATTAATTAACCTAATTACTAATTAATTCCTAACAAGAAAGAGTAGCACTCAATTAGTGATTTCGCCTTTCTCTCATAGCACCACCTGACTTGTCGCCGCCCCTAAAAAGAACTTGACTTGTCGCCTAGCCCTAAAAAAGTTTGACTTGTCACCTCCCTCATCTATATCTATATCTATATCTATACCTACTATCTATATCAATATCTATACCTACTATTAAAGCAAGGTGATATTCTTGGTTTCGTCCGTTTAGGTGATTTTATATTTTTTTACTGTATCCGAGGTGGTACTATTCTTTGCTACAAAACAGATTCATATACCTTACCGCTGCTTTTTTGGTCTATGTACGCCAGCGCTGCTCTGGGCCTTTTGTTGGTATACGTCACAAATGTACTGGGCCATGGGCCTGCTCTTGTGTTTAGAAGAAGGATTCGCAAAAAATTGCCACTTGCACAAAGGATTGAGCCCACGACCTGCTATTTGCTTCCTTCAGGCTACAACCAGCTAAGCTAGCTCCTGTTTATGTTAACTACACCGCTCATTATGCATTTAAACAGTACCACCTCGCTTTTTTACATGATATTTTACCAGCTTATATAGCCCACGAGTTGTCACAGAATGAAAAAGACATCAAGAATAACGAACAGAGCCTGAAGTGTGGGTCCTATTTAACCTTGAAAGCAAAGGAATTTCGTAATATAAGAAAGAAAAAAAGAAAAGGACACAATAAAAAAGTTGCGGTGTGAATATCAGTTAACTCGCGTGAAATGGGGGCTGGAAGGGAAGACCATGCCATCTCTTGTAATTAAAGGAAATTATGGTCGTACGAAGCAAATGGATAAAATGAAACCTCGATCAAATGAAAATATTGCGGACTCCTAGCTTTTCATTATGGAGACACCTAAGTTTGCAGACTCAATTTATCACAAAACTTTATTTCATTGATAGCATTGATTTTCATCAAAAATTAATATGCAGCTAACAAAAAATGTACATATATAAATAAGGGTAATAGAATTATATACACTTTTTGACGTAATGTTAGAAATTAGGATAACACTAAAACCGATTATGTGATATTTTCACTCTTTCCTCTTATGAACAAAAAGTGTACATAAGGATCATGTTTTTCAACGGTGATGTCGCATTACATGTCACATTTTTTTCACAAGGAAGGCACATTGCAGCGCAAAATTTTATTCAACTCATATGCATGATACAGTGTGCATTAAAATCCTTTTACCTGAAAGTTGTGAAGGAAATCATAGAAGGATGGTCTGAATTTGTACAACTAAAACTGATTATATTCTCAAATTGATAAGCAACGCCATCGTTCCTGAGAATGTGATAGATAGCATCAAGTTCACGAGATGAATGCTAAAGAAAGCTACTGGTTTGAGGGCGACATCTCCAAGCAAGTGATCATTGATATCATAATTTGTGTATCAAAGTCATCTCCAGGAATGATGATAAAGAACCCACATTTAAAAGTTGATGGTAATCGAGAAGCCCAGTCCAAAAATGCATGTCTTTTGAGAATATCTTTACCATTAATGTAGATGTAAATAAGTTTGTTTTGCATAGAAAATAATTAGATAGTATAAAATATATTGCATCCATTCTATTGACATAAATTTGTTGTGGCCATATTCTGTGAGGCTGGGAAGGAAGATAAACAACGGCACAGATTGGGTGTCTTGTTAAAATAGAGGATGTCGACACGTGTAGGGTTTGTGGAAGGGTCGTCTCGAGCCATGCTTATAAGGGTTAGGGGCGTGTGATTTTTTTATTCCATTGCAATGCAGGGGCATATGCGGACTCATCTCCTTGTTGTACATTTACAAAGAGAAAGAGGACGTGAATGAGGATATGCAACAACACGGGTGGGATGCCATGTTGAAATAGAGGATATGAGTCAAGGTTTTGATCTCCCGTTGCAACGCACGGGCCTATGTCCTAGTCAAATCAAAAAAGAAGAAGAAAAAAAAACTTGACTTGTCGCCGGCCTCCACTGCACATGTCACATCCTGGTCCCCAAAGAGGATGATCTCCATCGCCGCTGCAGCACATCGGCCAGCGGCCTCCTCCCGCCGAAGATGGCTTCCTCCGTCTCCGTCTCCAAACCTATGTACTACGGTACTGAATCCTCGCCCCGGCCGCAAATCCGCGTTCACGCGGGGAAGAGAGGCACTTGGCTCCTCCCTGGTCAAAGAAAGAGACAACTCCGGCGAATCTTTCTTCCCCTCTGGCGAGCTTCCGGCGGAGCGAGATGGAGGAGTACGACCGCCGGCGTGCGTCCTTCTCCGCGAGATCTTCGTACGCCGGGAGCTCCTCCTCCTCCGGCACGGGCCTTCTCCCCGTGAAGAGGGAGTGGTCGGAGGACGAGGAGGAGCCGAACGAGTTCGACTTCGTCCCCGTCAAGGAGGAGCCCGCTCCGCTCGGCCGCCGCGGAGTCGTCGGACCGGAAGACTACGTCGCCGACGTCGACGCCATTGCGGCCGCCATCACCGAGCGAAACGTGCGCGAGGAGGCGGCGCGCCGGCGCCACGCTGAGGAGCTCGAAGACCTCGAGTGGCGGCAGGCGGTCGCTGCCAACCTCGCCGTCAAGGAGAAGGACTAGGAGTGGCGCTGCATCAGCGAGGAGCAGAGGGCGAAGTACATCGACCTCTGCAGCTCCGGCGAGGAGGATTGGGCATCCTTCTCCTCCATGGCGTCGTCCATTTCCTGCGACCTCGCCGCCGTCAGATCCGACCCCCTCTAATACTAGTATTAACGTAGTATGTAGTATGAACTATGTTTGTAGTGTGTTGATCATGTAAAATCTATGTAGCATGTGATTAACTACTCGCATCAACGAGGTGCAATTTCTCCCGCAAAAGTGTTTTTTCAAATTATGCAGTTTTAGATACGTTTCTATTCGGCCGCGCTAGTTTTCGACCCGCAAACGCGATCTTCGTCAAACCGCAAACACGTTTTGCGGGTCAAGTTTTTGCGGGGTCTGCTAGAGTTGCTCTTAGGTGTGTCAACTCACATCATTTGGTTGACAAAATTGTCGACTCCTTTGGTCGCAATCTCAAGGCAGGTTCATGTGCTGATGTATTAGTCACTTTTTTTATTAACCTGTTGTCAAAAAAATAAATAAAAATATCTCACTTTTTTAGCGCATTGGTGGATACTTGTTTTTTTAGGATAGTTGATGGATACTTGCTGTTGGGCGAGTGAGGGGTTTTGGCTCCCAGGAGCATATGTACCTGCGCTGAATAGGAAAATCAAATACTAGAAAAATTCAAAAAACCCAATTTTCTTTTGGCATGGTAGATAATTTGGTGCGTGATGTCCAGTCCAAATTTCAAAACATTTGGAACATCTGAGTAGCTCTCGGGAAAAAAGACAAATTTATGTTTTGTTAAATAGTGTACTCTTCGTATACTGACCCAATTTGTCTTTTTTGTTAGAAGGGAGAGAGGGATTGGTGGAATAATTTGTTGTATTGCTTGAGCCTCGTGGGCATATATATAGGAGTACAATGATCTACTTGGAGTACAAGACAAGCCAGAACAAATCCTAGTCTATCTCGTCTTTCCTAATAAACATTATACTCAACATCCCCCCGCAGTCACAACGGTAGCGACGCAAACGGTGAGACTGGAGAAGAATCCGAAGGCAAGCCGACGGACACCCCCCCACAGTCGTAACGGTCGACGCATCGCGGAGTCGTGGCTGGAGTGGCAACCGACGAGGTTGCTCAAGCAAGCGATAACCCTTTGTGCCGTTTGTCGAGGTAGCCGAGAGCGTGGGTGGTGGAGCCGTGGTTGAGGTAGCCATGCGAAGAATGCTGTGGTCGATGTCGAGTTAGGGTGGCCGGTGTCGAGGAAGTCACCATGGAGCCGCGGGCGCAAGGGGGCGCCGAGTTAGCATGGGCGCAGTGGTGTCGAAGTAGGGGTGCGCCAGGAAGATGATGTTGTTGACGACGCGTCGCGACGGGTTTGCTAAGCCCGGGGACACATCATGGACGAAGGCACGCACCGGTGTTGCCAGGACCGGGCATGCGTAGACGGATGAAGACGAAGTTGACGAAGCATCGCACCAGACTTGCCAGGCCCATGGACACGTCGTGGATGAATGCACGCGGCGGTGTTGCCAGCACCGGGCAGGCAGAGACTGGGACCTGCACGAGCTGTACGCCATGTCGAAGAAGTCGGAGAGGCCAGCAGAGAAGAACTCAACGACGATTGCGGCGTCCATCGGCGCGGGGCCGATGTCACCAACGGTGGTCGGAGTAGACGAAGTGGTCGGGGTAGATGACGATGACGTTGGCGACGGGCTAGTGCTTGGATGAAGACGAAGGGGGTGGATGGGCGGCGGCGGCGGCTACTAAGGTAGCGGCGGCGGCGGCCAAAGAAGAGCGGCGGCGGAGGCCTGACGGCACCGGCGGCGGCTAGGTTAGGAGTGCGGCGGCGGTGCTCGAAGTAGGCGAAGAACCCTGATAGCGTGACGAAGACCGGCGCGGACGGTGGCGTTCCCGCGCCAAGGGAGACGGCACAGCGCATACCATGGGAGGTCGACGCGCGGTGACGGCGGAGTGGACCGCGGGCCGCGGCGCTACGGCCCGAAGGGGCGACGCAGCGGCGGTAGGCGGGTCAGGGCGACGGCGGGAAGACCTCGGGGCAGCGACGGGGACCGCGGACCGCGACGCTACGGCCCGAAGGGGCGACACAACGGTGGTTCGCGAGTCGGTGCAACCGCGGGGACGGCCTCGGGACGGCGGCATGGACCGCGTGCCACGCTCGCTACGGCCCGACGGGGCGACGCAGCAGTGGCGCGAGGGTCGATGCAGCCACGGGACGGCCTAGAGCGGACGCCCTCGGGGTGGCGGGGGACCGCGGGCCGCGACACTACGGTCCGAAGGGGCGACGCAGCGGTGACGCGGGTCGGTGCAGCCGGGAGAAGAACCATGGGGCGGCGGCGCTGCGGCCCGACGGGGCGACGCAACGGCGGCCCGATGCTCGATCGGTGGAGAGGCGCACTGAACTCAGGGACGATCTTCACGGGACCTGCGGAGGCGCGTGCAACCGACGGGCCAGGTCGGTCGCGCGGCGTAGATGAGGCGGATCGCGGCGGCGAGCGGGTGATCAAGCCGATCGCGGGCGAGGTCGGGGACGCCGCTCGGTGGAGGCGTGGTGGCGACGGAGTCCGAGATGAAGCCGATGGCGGCGGGCGGCAGGGCGGCTATGATTGGCCGCCGCATGGCGCGAGGCCGGCGGGTCGGGGTGATGCGGGAGTCCCGTTCGGAGCAGGGCGGTGATGGCCGGCGTAGATCGACGGGCTAGACGTCGCGCGAACGGCGGTGGTGAAGGGCCGCCGCATGACGCGAGGCCGCCGGGGCGGGGCGACCGACGGGCAGACGCGTGGATGATGGGCGAGGCCGCCGGGTCGGTGAAGAAGTCGGCCAATCGCGCCGGTGTTGGAGTAGAGGCGCACGGGGTCGACGGCGGCGGTGGGCGACGCAAACCGGATCACATAGACCGGAAAACCAAAAAATAGACGCCGATCAAAGCGACTGACGAGAGAGAGAAAACCCAGATCAAAGGATCGGGAAAAAAGACTCTCTAGGGCAGCCGGCCAACACGGCCGGCGGGCGAACCCTAGGTACGGGCGGCGCGGCCCCCGGCGGCGGTCATGGAGGCCGACCGCCCCGGGGGCGGCGTGCAGGTGCGGAAGCGGCGGCGGCTAGGGTTTAGGATCGACTTGCGATAGATACCATGTTAGAAGGGAGAGAGGGATTGGTGGAATAGTTTGTTCTATTGCTGGAGCCTCGTGGGCATATATATAGGAGTACAATGATCTACTTGGAGTACAAGACAAGCCAGAACAAATCCTAGTCTATCTCGTCTTTCCTAATAAACATTATACTCAACATTTTTTTGCTGAGAGCTACTCAAATGTCCAAATGCTCTGAAATTGAAGCGCACCTCACCCATCAAATTATCTACCATGCACAAAAAATTGGATTTTTTTAAAAAAATTTATGAATTATTTGTTGACCGGGTGCAGATGAACGCAGAATAGGCCATCGAGTGCTCCGACGCTGCATCGCCTTGACTAGTCGTCTCCCCCATAAAGAAAAACTTGACTTCGGTTCTGCCTCCGCTGCACATATCCGCTGCAGTATCTCCGTCGCCACTGCAGCACCTGGGATGGCACTGTTGATAAAGTGATAATACGGTGGCTAATAAATAGTTGTACGGTGAAATACGGGGGAGTAATACGATCCTGATCCTGAGTTCCTGATCCAACGCGCAAGATAAAGAGCATCATGCAGCTCGACCTCCAAATGGCATTTTCGACAATATAGCTATTATTTCATTTTATTTCTATGTACTCAATGTACCTTGAAGGTTAATGGGTTTACTGAAACATTCCGTGCTTGTCAGTTCAATTTTTAGTGTGTGGGCCTTCGAACCTACCCCGTCAGACCATAGTATATATGGTCCCAATAATAATAAACTTAGGAAATAATACAAGTTGGGAAATTAATATTTTTGTATGATAATATTATGAGGCGCCTTTCAAGGCCTCCTATTGATCTTAGAGAAGCAATAATCCAAGCCATCTAGCTGCAAGTCTAGTCATATGGATGTCCTAGATTTTGTGATATCTCGATGTGATGGTTCTGTTCATACGGTCAGACGTTCTACATCCTAGCTATGCCCGCGCGGCGTCAAGCCACGCCTATTGATAAGTTATTTGGAAAAAAAAATTGTATACGGTGTTTTTAAACTTTATACATTAGTTACCCTATTAATTGTTCGGTTTTTGCTTCTTCACTTTTCTTTTTATGTTATGGTGTATGTATAAAAATCATATTAGTAAATCTTTTATAAAGAAAAGCTTTATTGAATGAAAAGAATCATCATGTCTCTTTTCATATTTTTTCCGTTTGACTGTCATGTTGGTAATCTTCTCATCACCCTTGATTTCTTTTCTCGTCTTTTATTTGATAACCTTGTTGAATACACTCTTAATCATTGCTACTCAGCTGGTTTTCTTCTCATAGATCAGTTGAAACTGAATAGTAGAAATATCCGTGTCTATTTGTTATGCTGAAATTCTGCACTGGCGGTGGCACATTCATACATGCCATGTCCAAAATCTTGTGATTATTGACTAACCTAAAAATCATCCTGACATATTATATCTAGGCTAAAAACCGTGACACCTGTTTAATTCCCAGCTTATAAATACTGAATCATGTCAAACAACAGATAAAAGAAAAACATACACACATATATCCGAGAATTTACTATATATATCCAACTAATTGAATATATAGCTGAATTTAGATAAATTGAGACCAGAGCCTTGCTGATCTCTCTATTTGAACCGACCTTGCAAGAGTTAAGTGTTGTACTGAACATAGAAGATAGTTAAGCAGGGAGCTAGGAAGGATGCTGCAAGGGGATGCCTACCCTATGCCTACTCTTGCTCTACCTCATGGTAACTTTGTTGATCGCGTCGTACGAACATCGTCCGTTTCTTCATCAAAGGTTGGTATCTTTGATGAGTACACTTTTATGCAGCTCATTCCTTTCTTCTCTGCAAGACTATGATCAAACAAAAAAGAAAAAAATGTCACAAAGATAAGGAAGCGACATTCTGTTGTCTGCCTTTCTACAAACTGCTTCCCTATGATGTCCAGAATTTCCTTTCCATGACTCCAGCCAGCATGCTTACTCTATTTCCGAATAGGAAGCCCCAAAACGATGGGTTCAAGTTACTAATTAGCAGCTATTTGAGTTATCAACATAATCTTGTCTAGCCGTTTCTAAGTGGTTTCAAGTGGAAACTCAAACTAAATAATAATGACTCTAAACCTGATTTCCTTCAGCTCCTCATGAAGCTCCTGTTCCGATTCTTTTATGGCATAACCATACGATGATTTAATCTGCACAAGGAATATGAAACTCACATGTTAGATAGTTGCAATGGTGTACAAATAATGTCCTATGTTTTCTGCTAGCATAACAATATTTGGATATTTAATGTGGATTCGAAACGCGTCAGTTAGCTACATTGATTTCTGATGCAACGAACATATAAAGTTTCTGAACATATAAGTTGTCCGTCATCACCAGATCCAGCATGTCGTCCCCCACCGGGAACTGCTGCTGCAGCGGAGTATTCAACGGCACCACCCTCGTTTTAACCTTCCTGAAATCTGATTCAGAAACACTACAAAGTTATCTCCATTTAGATACAAGTTAAAAGTTTCAGCAGTGATCTTGATATTAAGCTAGCTGAAAGCAGAGAGCACAACAGGAAGACAACACCGAACAACATGTTCCAATCAAAGCACTCAGATGTTTGCACTTCATTTTTTGCATCTTACACATATGAGAGGAGCGCCAAGGCAGAGAGTTTGCAGGAACACAATGATGCTCGTCAGACGTACGTGCCGCCTACGATCACAGCCGTCTTCGACGTGGAGGCTGACACAGTGGCTACGGAACGCGTTGAGGATGTTCCAGACCTTGGTGTGGTTCTTGAAGCCTTCTTCTCGACCTCCTTGCCGGCATCGGCGTGGATGGGCTCGTGGGCTAACCCGTCCACCTGAAGGCGCATGGCGTGAACCTCTCACCTTGCCATCGGCGGCGGCTGCCTACACTTGAGCAAGATGAAAAACCTGGTCCATCGCTCTGGCACACACGCCCACACGAAGGACGCGAGCACTGCGACAGACGCTGCAATGGATGCCTACGAAGTCGCAGGCATCGGAGAGACCGAGGAGATGGTGTAGGTGTACCGCTGCCACGCCATTGGGAAGAACTCTGTCGCATCTCTGGGGCGGGCAGCCGACCGGGAAGCGGAAACCTATCTTGACCGCGCTTGGGGTGGCGGGACGGGCACGAGGCCCAGGACCAGGAGCTGGCGGTGCCGAGAAGCTGGAAGCCGCGAGACAGGATAGCACCAAAGGCCTGGGCAGAGCGAGGTGGAGGAACAGGCGGCACCGGACTGCCGGAAGCCGCGTGGCTGACCAATGGAGGCCTCTGGTAGCACGGGACGGCAGGGCTGCCACGGCCCGGGCGGGCCCTAGCTCGAAGCGCCGGCTGATTGGCGGGCTCAAGAACACCGGCGCATAGGGGAGATGCATGTGGTCGGCGGTGACGTCTCCGGCGAGGCGTTGGCCGAGGAACTGAGGAAGACGATTTGGGCGCAATCAGAATTCAGGAGACGTGCGCGATGGACCGGAGCTTGAGCGAGGACGTGGTAAGAGGTGAAGGAAGAGACCCAATTTATAGGCCCGTAGGGCGGCGAATCGGTCCTTGAGTCGTGCACGTCATTGGAGTTTAAAGCAACCGATCAAAAAGAATCGCAACCTCCCGAAGCAACGTCGACAGCGGCACTGCTAGCACAGTACAGAGACAGACACCGAGGTCCGCTGCTCGCTGACAAATAACAATGGCACCGCGTACTTGCTAATCCTGATAGATCTCGACAAAAGTGGGGACAGCGACAGCACGAATGGACCAACAACGGCTGCATAGCAAAAAGCGACGGCACACATCGACCAACAGCGGCTCAACAGAATCACCGCAGACAGCGACGCGAGAACTGACCTGGCATGGATACAAACAAAATCCAACGACCAATAGAAATAAAAGGAAGCACATAACAAGAACAACCACGCCAGCCTGCCCCACATCCAATCAAAAAAATGCTAAAGCAACCGAAGAAGGAAAGACGTATCAAGCCACAAATTTCAACGTGACAGCGACAACAGTTGACCACATCAACCTGCCCCACATGCAATGGAAAAACGCTAAGCCAACCAAAGCGAGTGCCACACCCGTTCAAAAAATTTGAATGAAATAACTGAATACACAAGTCGTTTCTACACCGCCAGGTACCAAAAAAAGGGCACGTACCATGTCCTAAATTCACCATGGGTCTTTTTCATCCAAGTGTATCAATCTTGGAGCGAAAACCTTGCCGGATATAGAGGCTTGGGTATATAGTCCATCTTTTGATATGTCTGACAATTCGGAAGAAACAGTAGGTGTTCAGTGTGAAACAGTAAAGGATTTATATAATGCACCTATAAGTGTAAGAAAAGGCATGCTGCTTTGGAGTACATACGACAATAAATAAGACAATGGAACTATTCGTTTTTGAGGAACATATAATATAGACACATGTAATGCTAGCCCGTGCAGGCACACGAGTTGATGACTAGTGAAAGGATAAATAAGAAGGGGCATGCTGTCATGGATGTTGCTAAAGACGTTGGTCAGGAGTTGATTACGTGGACCGATGACCAGAACCGAGAGCAGGATGAGTATGTCATCATGCTGTACCTTGACATTGGCCTTCTTCTGTAAAGTTTACATGCAACTCTCCTCTATGGTTAGAAAACCAATTTAAATGTTTTCTATCTTTGATGGTTATGTTGGGCTAAGTCCCTCCACATGGAGGTGCATTGGCAGTCCAACATCAGCTCACACAAGTCCAACACATATGAACCATTGATCTGTTCTGCATCCAACGGTTATGAGTGTTTCCTGGTGAAGGGAGCAAGGAGAAAACCCTAGCCACCCCACCCCTTGCTGGTGGTGGCTGCCATTCGTGAGAGTGTGAGAGAGAACACACAAGAGAAACCACAACCTGAGAGAGAGAGAGGAAGAAGAAGCAGAGGTTCTGTTCAGATTTGCTGCATCTGACTAGACAGTGTTCAAGCTGGTGATTGGAGGCTCAAACATGCTTGGATCGACCCCAAACTTGGTGAGCTCGTTCCTTACTTTGAGTACTTCGATCTGGTTAGCTGGTTTGAGGATTGGGTCAGTGGAGCATCAAATTTGAGAGTGGTTTTGTCAGCTCTGACTGCTGCAGTTTCAGAATAGAGTAGTTTTGGGAGACGAACAGTTTGGGTAGGCAAACAATGTCCGATTGAGTTGACATTTGGAGGGGATCTCAGGAACTCGTGTGTCTACTTGTCTGCCAAATTTGATGTTGTTTGGTTCAGCGGTTTAAGAGCAGTTTGCAAAACACTGAAGGGTACAAAAGCTGTGTAAACTCTGCTTTGCTGAAATCTTGCCTCCTGTGGTTGTTGTTGCTGTTGCCGGTTGGCAACATGGAGAGCATGTTGTAAATCTCTCTAGAGGTTCAAGAGAATACTTTGTACTCATCATTCTCATAGTGAAGTTGCGTGGACCGGTCGGTCCACAGCCGTGGGTTTTTACTCCTCAAGTTGAGGAGGTTTTTCCACGTTAAATCCTGTGTTATTTGTGCATATTGTTCGTGTTATTCTGCTGCTTACTTGTTGGTTGAAGCTGTCCTCAAAGTTCATCACAAGTGGAGGGAGTTGTGTAGTGTGCATATTTGCCGTGTCGGTGAATTTGTGCAGCGCATTGTTGCTGTCCAGCTCCAAAAAAGTGGCATCAGAGCCTTGTTTTGCTTGTGCAAATTGCTGAGCTTCTTGTGGTGAAATATGAAAGTGAATACCAGCAGGATGATATCTTTGAATGGTATAAATTATCAAGCATGGAAGGGCAAGATAGAGGACTTGTTGTAGGTGAAAGAATACTGGAAGCCGGTTGTCGGTGTCAAAACCGGCGGATCTCAGGTAGGGGGTCCCGAACTGTGCGTCTAGGCGGATGGTAACAGGAGATGAGGGACACGATGTTTTACCCAGGCTCGGGCCCTCTCGATGGAGGTAAAACCCTACGTCCTGCTTGATTAATATTGATGATATGGGTAGTACAAGAGTGGATCTACCACGAGATCAAGGAGGCTAAACCCTAGAAGCTAGCCTATGGTATGATTGTTGTAATGTATATGGTGTCCTACGGACTAAAGCCCTCCGGTTTATATAGGCACCGGAGAGGGCTAGGGTTACACAGAGTCGGTTACAATGGTAGGAGATCTACATATCCGTATCGCCAAGCTTGCCTTCCACGCCAAGGAAAGTCCCATCCGGACACGGGACGGAGTCTTCAATCTTGTATCTTCGTAGTCTTGGAGTCCGGCGGACGATGATAGTCCGGCTGTCCGGACACCCCCTAGTCAGGACTCCCTCAGTAGCCCCCGAACCAGGCTTCAATGACGATAAGTCCAGCGCGTATATAGTCTTCTGCGTTGAAAGGCGGGTTCTCCCTTTAAGTTCCATGTACCTGCCGAACAGTGTCCGGCTTCCTCATAAATGTTGTGCTTCTTGGCTTCTATGCCCAATAATGGCCTTCTTCCACGTGTCGCACGAATGCGAAAAGCCAGGGTGTCTTTTATGTTTCACCCCCTAGTCGTGCAAGTCATCCGCCTACAAAAGAGGCAAAATCCAGATCCAAATCACACCATCTTCCTTCCGCGAATACTCATCGGAGCGCCTTTGACCCAAAAATCCATTCCATCATGGACCGTCGGTGTGGCTCCTCTTCTCGCGCTCCCAGCCCACTGCCAGGAGATTGGAGGAGATGCTCTGTTCCACACAACGAGCTAGTGAAGCTCCAAGCGGGGGGATATCTCCCTCCGGCCTTCATGGTCCCGGTTCGAGCCGGGCTGGCCACCTACCAAGGTGGGAAGCAAGCGGAGGCTACCCCAAGTCCCAACAAAGGGGAGCGGGTATGCTTCGTCCCCTATCTGATAAGGGGACTCGGATTTCCTATACATCCGTTCCCCCGCGGGCTCCTGGAGTTCTACGGACTCCAGCTCCATCACCTTACACCCGCCTCTGTCCTGCATATCGCGGGTTACGTAGCTCTTTGCGAGCTATTCCTGGGCATCGAGCCCCATTTTGCACTGTGGAAGAGGTTGTTCTGCCTCGTACCCCGTTCTCACGAGGGATCTATATATCAAGTGGGCGGCGCCGAAGTATGGCGCATTGCCGGGACCGGATATCCATCCGGAACCCCTAAGAAGGCGTCCGAAGACTGGCCTTCGGAATGGTTTTACATAGAAGACGCTCCGCTGCCGGACCCAGTCCGGGTCGGCCTCCCGGAGTTCAGTATTGCTCCTCTGAAGAAACGCCTTAGTTGGCGCCCGCAGAGCCCCCAACTGGAGGAGGACAAGAGCGTCCATTACCTGATGGGCCGAATAAGATTATTAGCCCATTCCGGGTTGACCATGATTGGAGTCATGGCAACATGCATCATGCGGGGGGTACAACCATTGCAATACAGGGGCCACCCCATGTGGGATTTCAACGGGGAAGATGATGCCACCCGCCCATGGCCGCAAAGGGCCGGATCCGACCGAGGATCTGGTGCAGATCCTGTCTGGCCTGTACAAGGGGGAGAAGGAGGACTTCCTTCGGACGAACCCCTTGAATGGGTTTTCCATGAATAACCCTCGGGGCTGGGTAAGTGAACACTTTTAAGGGCTTAACCCATGCTTTCAAAGTTTAAACTTCTTACATTATGTCTTCGGCGCAGGAACTGCGCCGGATTGTGGAGGACATGGTAAGTCCAGCTCCGTAACCCGAGGATCCAGAGAGATCCCAGGATCCGGCCTCCGAAGAGGATCCAGATATCAAGGTGGAGCTGATTGACGGGGTGTTCCACCAGCTCGGCATGGATAATGCTTCAGTCGCCATTACGGCGGACTACCCCGGATTATATCCGGCTTTCCAGGTGATTGTGACCGAGGTCTGGACACCATTATCTCTTCCTTGCCTTTTGACCTTCGCGAATGATGGTGTTTTACAGGAAGCGCCTTTAAGGCGGGAAGCCGAGCCCGTGGCGGCTGACCAACAAAGGCCAGTCCGGACCAGCAGGCGTAAAAGGAGCGCGACACGGACTGAAATGTCGCCGCAAAGGTATAGCTCGTATTTAAATATTCAGAGCAACGTTCCTAGGAAGCGTCTGAGTGCTCATGATTTTTGCAGGAGAAAGAGCGCCCGCCGGACTGCGGGCGTAGAGGTTGCCGATCCGACCTATACCGGCCAGGCTCCAGCGCCCGGTCTGGAGGGGGAGGCAAGCGCAAGGCGCGGGCCGGATATTCCTCCAACGGAGGATGCCGACAGACTGTCCGCCACCAAGTCTGAGGTGGAGAGCACCATGAACCATAGGCACCGCCGGACAGTATTTCGTGAAGCGTGCTTCTCCCCTAAGACGTTGAACGCCTTTAATGCGGGGGACGCGCACCTCCGTGCTGCTCAAGATGGTTTTACCAGAGCCACGAAGCAGTATGTAAAAGACATACGGGTAAGGGAATTTAATGGTTATATATGCCAGTAGCCCCCGAGACTTAAAGTAGTTATGTTAACTGATTTAAGGATCATTTGAAACGCAGGCTCTTACCGAGAAGAATACCCAGCTGTCTCAGGAGCTGCAAGAATGCAAGGCCCAACTTGAGGCCGCACTTGCTGCCGCAGGAGGAAACACCGAGGCCCCTCCTGGTAACACATTTATTTGCTAAGTATAAGCGCTGTGCGGCATGCGCGTAAGTCTAATAATGACATTGCAGGTGCTACCGGACAAGATCCGGACAGGCAGGAACTGCTGCGCCAGCTGAAGGCCGGCGAGAGGGTGCTGAATAGAGTACAGCAGGAAAGGAACAAGCTCCAAGATGCCCACGCCCAGCTTGGAGAAGAGCTGAAAGGCGTTCGGGTTGAGCTGTCCGGCTCCGTTAAGGAGAATCAGCGGCTTCGTCGCGGCATCTATAGTAAGTGCTTGAGCGAACTCCTTTGAAAAGAAGAGTTCGGCGAGGAAGTCAATTGACAGAATATGTCTTGTAGGTATACTCACAGGTCGCCCTGCGGAGGAGATGCCCGTATCAACGGGTGATCAACTTCCCGAGCTGTTGCAACTGCTCGAACGAGTTCGGCAGGCGATGAGCGGCGTCGTCCAGGCATTATGGCCAGCCTTCTCCCTACCCGAGGGCCTTGGGGAGCTTGCGGAGAAGCTCCAGGGAGTGCGGCAGCGCTTCCGTTTATGGAAGATTTCGGCCTGCCGCCAAGGTGCCAGGGAGGCTTGGGCCATGGTGAAGACGCGGTACAAGAAGGCGGATCCCAACCACATGGCCGAGGTTGGACCGGTGGGGCCCGATGGGAAGGAGATCCCTGTGAGTTTAGTATACAGCCAAGTAGAGTTGGCTGCTAAATTTTCCCAACGGGACTGTAAGTTGGACAGCCTGTTAGACGGGATTGAGGAGGAATACAATCAGTAAATTTGACAATGTATTTTAAAATGACATGTGAAATGCCCTCTAGCCGGATTGTAGATCGTTTGTCTTTGCCGACCTTTTCGCTTCGACCTCGGGACCCTAGAGTCCGGAGTGTGTCCGAATACCTTTTTGGTTAAGAAACAACCGGGGTATGCATGGAGACCAGGCGTAGGGGTCATTAGTGCTTTATCAGACAAGTGCCCAACTAGTTATGTTATATTACATGGTTAGTAAGAAACATCTTCCAGGGAGAATAGTTCCGTTAAGGGTTCCTTTCCCTGGGAGGCATGCCCTAAAGTGCATGTCCGGACTGCGAAAAAAGCAGAAAAACATCTGGGGGCAGATAAATAGATAGGTAAAAAATCATCTTTCAAGTCACCGACCGAATATTCCCTTAAGAACGCTAGCTTTCGGCTTCACCCAGTCTGAGGTACACATCCGGCTGACCCGGCAGTAACAATCGCAGAGGTGCTCCCTTTACCTCCTAGCCGAACAATCGGGAACGTAGGGGTAAGCACAGGAGCCAGGCAACCCAGCTTGGCCAAAACTTAAGTCATATCGATGCATATAATGGTGAGTAAAAGGTACATGTGGAAGCGTGACACATGTGTTGGGCATGAAGCCCTTATAATTGAGCTTCTGGAAAAGAAACCCCCAGGTATAATGAGTGCGGATAGCACATCAAGTGTATGCGAACAGTGCGCAAGTAGGCCCTTGAGGACCTTTTAGTAGAAGGGTTAAGAGAAGAAAGGGAAACAAAGGACAGCTGAAGTATAAAAATTTGAACGGGGGAAGGGGACGAAACCTTAGTCAGGCCCTAGGCGTAGAATCTTCGGAGGCGGGTTGCGTTCCATGGGTTCGGCTCGAGTCGGTTGTCCGACGCATTTCGTAGACGGTACGCCCCGCCGGTCAGGACTTGGTCGATGATGAAGGGGCCCTCCCACTTGGGCTTGAGTTTGTCCTTTTTCTTGTCCGGCAGGCGTAGAACTAGTTCGCCAACATTATAAGTCTTGGCCCGTACTTCTCTGCTTTGATATCTTCGAGCCTACTGCTGATAGAATGCGGAACGAGCCTTGGCGATGTCGCGTTCTTCCTCCAATGCGTCCAAGCTGTCCTGCCGATCCAGCTCGGCCTCTCTTTCTTCGTACATGCGCACTCGAGGTGAGTCATGAATAATGTCGCAGGGCAGAACTGCCTCTGCGCCGTATACCATAAAAAATGGTGTGAATCCGGTAGTACGGTTGGGCGTTGTCCGCAGCCCCCAGAGCACGGAGTCGAGCTCCTCTACCCAGTGCGTGTCAGATTTAGTAAGTGACCGCACTAGTCTGGGTTTAATGCCGCTCATTATTAGACCATTTGCTCGTTCCACTTGACCGTTGGTTTGAGGATGATAGAGTGAAGCGTAGTCGAGCTTAATGCCCATGTTTTTGCACCATGATTTAACCTCGTCGGCCGTAAAATTCGTGCCGTTATCGGTGATGATGCTGTGGGGGACACCAAAACGGTGTACTACCCCGGAGATAAAGTCTATCACTGGTCCGGACTCTGCCGTTTTGACTGGTTTGGCCTCTATCCATTTGGTGAATTTGTCCACCATGACCAATAGGTACCTTTGCTTGTGGGTTCCCCCTTTAAGGGGTCCAACCATGTCAAGCCCCCATACCGCGAGCGGCCAGGTGATGGGTATAGTTTTGAGGGCGGTGGGTGGCATATGGCTCTGATTAGCAAAGAGCTGACAACCGACTTATCTTTGGACTAAGTCCTGAGCATCTACCCGGGCCGTCGGCCAATAAAACCCTGTACGGAATGCCTTTCCTACAAGGGCCCGGGCTGCTGCGTGGTGTCCGCCTAGTCCGGCATGAATTTCATCCAGGAGGTTTCGCCCTTCTTCTTCGGAGATACACCTTTGAAGGACTCCGGTTGTGCTTTTCTTATAAAGTTCTCCCTCGTGGACCTTGTAGGCTTTAGATCGCCGGATTATGCAGCGGGCCTCATTTTGGTCTTCGGGAAGTTCCTGCCTCAGCAAGTAGGCTAGGAATGGTTCTGTCCACGGGGCGATTACTGCCATTATGTCGTGGGCTGAAGGTGTTATGTCATCGGCTGAATCACCGGTTGGCGCGGTTTTTTCCTGTTTGTCATTTCCGGACTCCTCTTCCCATAGTACGGATGGCTTGAATAGCCGTTCCAGGAAGATGTTTGGAGGGACAGCGTCACGTTTCACACCGATGCGTGCCAGAACGTCGGTTGCTTGGTTATTATCTCGGGCTACGTGATGGAATTCAAGTCCTTCAAACCGAGCTGACATTTTTAGGACAGCGTTGCGATATGCTGCCATTTTCGGATCCTTGGCGTCAAAGTCTCCATTTATTTGGGATATTGCGAGGTTTGAATCCCCGCGCACCTCTAGGCGTTGAATGCCCATGGAGATTGCCATCCAGAGACCATGTAATAGGGCCTCGTATTCGGCTGTGTTGTTGGAGTCCGTGTACATTATTTGAAGTACATACTGGACTGTGTCCCCGGTCAGGGACGTCAATACGACGCTAGCCCCCAGTCCGGCCAACATTTTAGAGCCGTCGAAGTGCATATTCCAATTGGAGTATGCGCCGTACTCTTTAGGGAGTTCGGCTTCGGTCCATTCAGCGACGAAGTCCGCCAAAACTTGTGACTTTATAGCTCGCCGAGGTTTGTAAGTTATATCGAATGGTAAGAGCTCAATGGCCCATTTTGCAATCCTGCTCATTGCGTCGCGGTTATTTATAATGTCATTGAGTGGTACTTCGGAGGCCACTGTTATTGAACACTTTTGAAAGTAGTGTCGAAGCTTCCGGGATGCCATGAACACTGCATACGCTATCTTCTGATAGTGCGGGTAACGGGACTTGCAGGGGGTTAACACAGTGGATACGTAATACACTGGTTTTTGAAGAGGGAATTTATGCCCTTCTATCTCTCGTTCGACGACGAGTACCGCGCTTACAACTTGATGTGTTGCTACGATATATAACAACATTGGTTCGCCCAGGTTGGGCGCTGCCAGGACCGGATTTGTTGCCAATATGGCTTTTATTTCTTCGAGTCCGGCGGTGGCAGCATCCGTCCACTCGAAGTGTTCGGTGCGCCTAAGGAGGCGATAGAGGGGCAATGCCTTTTCTCCTAGACGGGAGATAAAGCGGCTTAGAGCCGCCACGCATCCGGTCAATTTTTGTATTTGCTTGAGGTCTTTTGGGATATCTAGCTGTGACAAAGCTCGGATTTTGGCTGGGTTTGCTTCAATTCCTCTACCGGATACAATAAAGCCCAGTAGCTTTCCGGCTGGTACGCCGAAAACGCACTTTTCCGGATTCAGCTTGATGTCATATGCTCTGAGGTTGTCAAATGTGAGCCTCAAGTCGTCTACTAAAGTTTCGACGTGTTTGGTTTTGACGACTACGTCGTCTACGTATGCCTCTACTGTTTTGCCGATCTGGATGGCCAGACATGTTTGAATCATGCGTTGATATGTTGCGCCGGCGTTTTTAAGTCCGAAGGGCATCGTGTTGAAGCAGAATGGTCCATATGGGGTAATGAATGCCGTTGCGGCTTGGTCTGCTTCCGCCATCTTGATTTGATGGTATCCGGAGTATGCGTCAAGGAAACGCAATGAATCGTGTCCTGGAGTAGCATCGATTATTTGGTCGATGCGGGGGAGGGGGAAGGGATCCTTTGGGCAAGCCTTATTGAGGTCTTTAAAATCGACGCATATGCGCCAGGATTTATCCTTCTTTGGTACCATTACCAGGTTTGCTAGCCAGTCCGGATGTTTGATATCTCTGATGAATCCGGCCTCCAATAGTTTGGCTAGCTCTTCTCCCATTGCCTGTCTTTTGGGTTCGGAAAATCGTCGAAGAGCCTATTTGACTGGCTTGAATCCTTTTAGGATGTTTAGGATGTGTTCTGCTAATCTGCGTGGGATTTCGGGCATATCCGAGGGGTGCCAGGCGAAAATGTCCCAATTTTCCCGAAGGAATTCTCGCAGTGCGGCGTCTACATCAGGGTTCAATTGTGCCCCGATGGAGGCCGTCTTTATTGGGTCCGTTGGATGGACCTGGAATTTTATTATTTCATCTGCTGGTTTAAAGGAGGTGGACTTGGATCTCTTATCGAGTATCACATCGTCCCTATTCACTGTAGAGCACAGCGCGGTGAGTTCCTCTGCCGCTAGGGCTTCGGATAGCGCATCCAGGGCTAATGCGGCTGTCTTGTTCTCGGCGCGTAATGCTATGTCCGGATCACTAACGAGAGTGATTATTCCACCGGGCCCAGGCATTTTGAGCTTCATGTACCCGTAATGGGGTACGGCTTGAAAAATTGTGAATGCCTCCCGTCCTAGTATAGCGTGATATCCGCTGTTGAACGGGGCCACTTGGAACGTGACTTCTTCGGATCTGTAATTGTCCGGCGAGCTGAACACCACATCGAGTGTGATTTTTCTGGTGCAGCGCGCTTCCCGGCTAGGGATTATTCCTCTGAAGGTTGTGCTGCTTCGCTCAATACGGCTCCAGTCTATTTCCATTTTTTGAAGAGTTTCCTCGTAGATGAGGTTTAGTCTGCTGCCGCCATCCATGAGGACCTTTGTAAGTCGAAAGCCGTCCCCTATGGGACTAAGCACTAGTGCGACTGGTGCTCGGGCTGTTCGAAATTTAGGTTCATCGCTGGCGTTGAAGGTGATGGCTGTGTCGCTCCATGGATTTGCTGTTGCTACTTGGTAGACTTCGGCGAGGCCACGGATTGTTCATTTTCGCATATTATTTGATGCGAAGGTCTCGAAGACTGTTGATACCGTACCGGTATTGTTGGAGTGGTTTTCTGGGGCTAGAAGCTCCTCGCCACTTTTGGCCACCTGCCGTAATATCCAACATGCTCGAAGGCTATGTGTTGGGACGGCGCCCTCTATACTGTGAAGCTTACAGGGTCCGCTGAGCCATCCCTCCAGTACGGTTCCGTACCCTCTATGGGGTTTTTGCTTTTTGGTTTTTGTATCTGGGGCCTGAGTATGATGCACCCTTTTGTTGCGGACTAGGGTTGTATTCGGGGCCGGATTGTCCCAAAATTGGTTTTCGGTTTTCCGGAAACTCTCCACCGCACAGTACTTTCGTACTATGGACGCCAGATCGGCAAAGTGTGTAATTTTACGACGGCTGATGGCGTTCAATATTCCCTTGTCCGTGCAATTATTGCAAAAGATTGAGATTGCGTTTTCCTCTCGGCAGTCCTTTATCCTGTCCATAACCAGGAGGAATCTGGCCCAGTAGTGATGTACTGTTTCAGCGGGCTCTTGCCGTATTAGAGATAGATCGCATATGTCTGGGCGGGTGGGTGGAATAAAATCTGGATCCCTACCCATCTCGGGGCTTAAAGGCCGTGAAGTTTCCAAATTTGGAAGCTTGGATTGCTGGACGTCGTCCAACGAGTCCGGTCCGATGCCTGACTTTAAGTTCAGTGCTCGATCGAAGTCCGTTCCTCCGCGGAAATCCGGCATGGAGGGTTCGGGAGCCCGGACATGACTAGTTTTCAATACAGGAGAAGAGTCGCCGCATTGTTCCTCTACCACTGCCACGTGGTGGGTGACCTGGGGAGAGTTAATCTCTCTCAGATCGGTTTTAAACCTAATCTGATTGTAGTCCGTAGTGACTCCCAGGGCGACGATGCGATCCAAGAGCTCGTTGACAGACGAGAGCTCTATCGGATCCAGCCGCTCGGCGAATTCTGAGCTGACGTGAAGATTGCTTTTGACGACTTGAGAAGTCATTGTCGAAGCAGTGGCCGGACAGGCGGTCATAAGAAAACCACCTAGCCGGATAGTTTGGCCGGCGGCCAAGGCCCCTTTGGCGAAAATACCGTCCTTGAAGACGGGTGGAGGCATCCTTCCTATCGGCGACGACATAGAGGAACTCTCAATGAAAGCACCAATGTCGGTGTCAAAACCGGCGGATCTCGGGTAGGGGGTCCCGAACTATGCGTCTAGGCGGATGGTAACAGGAGACGAGGGACACGATGTTTTACCCAGGTTTGGGCCCTCTTGATGGAGGTAAAACCCTACGTCCTGCTTGATTAATATTGATGATATGGGTAGTACAAGAGTGGATCTATCACGAGATCAAGGAGGCTAAACCCTAGAAGCTAGCCTATGGTATGATTGTTGTAATGTATATGGTGTCCTACGGACTAAAGCCCTCCGGTTTATATAGGCACCGGAGAGGGCTAGGGTTACACAGAGTCGGTTACAATGGTAGGAGATCCACATATCCGTATCGCCAAGCTTGCCTTCCACGCCAAGGAAAGTCCCATCCGGACACGGGACGGAGTCTTCAACCTTGTATCTTCGTAGTCTTGGAGTCCGGCGGACGATGATAGTCCGGCTGTTCGGACACCCCCTAGTCCAGGACTCCCTTACCGGTGTTCTCCACTGAGATGCCGGAGGGCATTGAGGAAGGTCAGTGGAAGGTACTTCATCGCCAAGCTTGTGGGTTCATTCGGCAATGGGTCGATGATAATGTTTTGAACCATATCATTGATGAGACACATGCACACACCTTATGGCAGAAATTGGAAGAGTTGTTTGCCCGGAAAGAAGGTATAAACAAGATGTTCTTGATCAAACAATTGATGTGCTTGAGGTACAAAGAGGGCATTCTAATTGCAGATCATGTGAATACATTCCAAGGCATTATAAATCAGCTTTCTTCAATGGGAATAACATTTGAAGATGAAGTGAGAGCTTTGCTGCTACTAGGCTCATTACTGGATAGCTGCGAGACCTTTAAGGTCACGGTTTGCAATTTAGCACCTAATGGAGTTGTCACTTGGAATCTTGTGAAAACCAGGATACTAAATGAAGAGTCCAGAAAGGTGGCTGAAGCTAGTTCTTCCTCACATTCAGAGGTGCTAGTCACCCAGTCTAGGGGGAGAAGTAAGAGCAGAGGTCCTGGTAAAGGGGTAGAAAGAGGTAGGAGAAAATCAAAAAGTAAGTATGTTGATTATGAGTGCCATCACTGCCATCAGAAGGGCCATATTAAGTGGCAATGTGACAAGTGGAAGAAAGGCAAAAAGAAAAAGAAGAAGCAAGATCAGAAGCAAGTTGACAGTGATATTGACACAGAGGGCAATCGAGTTACTGTAGTAGAAGAGGACATCATGCTTGTTATGCATGAAGAAAATGAGGGCAGTTTTGGTTCCACTATTGAGGAGAGGATCACTGTTGTTTTTGATGAAACCGTCAACCTTGCGGATGGTGACAAGATGATTTGGATATCGGACAGCGGTACTACCATTCATGCTACATCTCACAGAGAGCTCTTCACCAACTATATATCAGGTGATTTTGGTGTTGTGAAAATGGGGAACAATGATAGAGCAGCCATCATTGGAAAAGGAGATGTGCATTTGGAGACCGCAAATGGTACAAGGTTAGTCCTCAAATCCATGAGGCATGTTGAGGCACTTCGTCTCAATATTATCTCGGTCTGTTTGCTTGATGGAGATGATTACTTGAGCAGTTTTGGAAAAGGGTGGTACAAGCTCACCAAAGGCAACATGATTGTTGCAAGAGGTAAAATGGTCTCAGTGTTGTATCATGTTCATGCTAAGCTCTTTAGAGCTTCTGTCAATGCACTAGAGAAGGATGATCATTGTGCTCTATGGCACAAGAGACTTGGGCACATGAGTGAGAAGGGGATGACAGGGCTAGTGAAGAAAAAATGTTGAAGGGTGTGGAAGGAGTTCACATTAAGAAATGTTCAAATTGTCTAGTAGGGAAGCAACACCGAGTTGCCTTCAAGACTCTACCTCCTCACAAGAAGCCTGAGAAGCTGGACTTGATACATTCCGATGTTTGCAAAATGTCGGTAAGATCTCTTGGTGGTGCTAAGTACTTTGTGACTTTTATTGATGACTTTTCCAGGAAAGTTTGGGCCTTCACTTTGAGGACCAAAGATCAAGTACTAGGTGTATTCAGGCAATTCCAAGCCTCGGTTGAGATAGAAACTGAGAAGAAGATCAAGTGCATTTGCACTGATAATGGAGGAGTGTATATTGGGCCATTTGATGCATATTGCAAGCAGCAGGGTATTAGGCATCAATTTACTCCCTCGAAGACACCACAGTAGAATGGTCTTGCTGAGAGGATGAACAGGACAATTGTGGAGAGAGCTAGATGCTTGTTGTCAAGTGCAAAGTTACGCAAACACTTTTGGGGTGAGGCTTTGATGACTGCAGTTTATCTTATTAATCTCTCACCAAGTTATCCTTTGTAGAGAGATGTTCCTAACAGGGTCTGGTGTGACAAGGACGTCTCATATGACCACCTGAAGATTTTTGGGTGCAAGGCCTTTGTTCATATTCTTCAAGATGAAAGGTCAAAGCTTGATTTGAAGACACAGCAGTGTATCTTTCTTGGTTATGGTGGTGATGAGTTTGGCTACAAGTTGTTTGACCCTATAGCAAGGAAAGTTGTGAGAAGCCGCGATGTTGTGTTTGTTGGAGACCAAACAATTGAGGATATTGTGAAGACAAAGGGGCAGGTTGCTCCTCAGCAGCAACAAGACATGATTGATTTTGACCCAGTTCCTGTACCTCCAGCTCATGTGCAAGTTGAAGCAGATGCAGAAGATGAACATGGTGGTGCAGGTGAAGAAGAAGCTCCCCAGCAGCAAAAACAATATGATGTTGAAGTTGATGATCCAGATCAGCAGGAAGCACAAGCACCAGAAAGTCCACCAACTGCTCCACTCAGAAGATCCAACAGGGTTCAAATTCCTTCCAGTAGGTATCCCTCAGATCAATATGTGATGTTATTATCTGACGGTTCAGAACCTGAATGCTTATGAGTTGGTGAATCATACTTATGAGTTGGTGAAGTTGCCCAAGGGCAAGAAAATTTGAAGAACAAGTGGGTCTACAGAATCAAGCAAGAAGAGCACACATCACATCCAAGGTAGAAGGCCAGGCTAGTTGTAAAAGGATTCGGCCAGAGAAAAGGCATTGAATATGATGAGATTTTTTTTCTCCGGTTGTGAAGGTGACATCCATAAGAGTAATCCTTGGCATGGCAGCAAGTCTCAACTTGGAGGTTGAGCAAATGGATGTGAAGACTGCATTCCTTCATGGTGAGTTGGAGGAATAAATATACATGGAGCAACCTGAGGGGTTTCTTGTGAAAGGCAAAGAATACTATGTGTGCAAGCTGAAAAAAAGTCTCTATGGCCTGAAACAAGCACCAAGACAATGGTACATGAAGTTTGGAACTGTTATGGGGGAGCAAGGCTACAAGAAGTGTAGCTTAGACCATTGTGTGTTTATTCAGAGGTTATCAGGTGATGATTTCATCATATTATTGCTCTATGTTGATGATAACCTGATTGTTGGCAAGAATATCTCTAGGATTGCTAAGTTGAAGAAGGATCTGAGCAAATCTTTTGCCATGAAAGACTTAGGTCCAGCAAAGAACATTCTCGGAATGAGAATTGAGCGAGATAGAAATTGCAACAAGTTGTACTTGTCTCAAGAGAAGTATATTGAGAAGGTACTTCAGAAGTTCAGGATGGAAAATGCTAAAGTTGTGAGTTGTCCACTAGTAGCCCATTTCAAGTTGGGAAGAAAGCAATGTCCTACCATTGATGAGCAGAAAAAGGAAATGCATCATGTTCCTTATGCTTCAGCGGTTGGGAGTTTGATGTATGCTATGGTGTGTACAAGGCCTGACATTGCTCATGCGGTTAGTACCGTGAGCAGATTTATGTCCAATCCAGGAAGACCTCATTGGGAAGCCATGAAGTGGATTTTGAGATATCTTCGGGGCAGCACAAATCTGAAACTTTGCTTCGGTGACGGTAAGGCCAAGCTGATTGCTTTTTCAGATTCTGACATGGCTGGAGATGTTGACAGAAGGAAGTCTACTTCAGGTTGCTTGGTTACCTATGGAGGGGGAGCGGTGTCATGGCAAAGCAGGCTGCAAAAGTGTGTGGCACTGATTACAACTGAAGCTGAATTCATTGCAGTAACAGAGGCGAGCAAAGAGCTATTGTGGCTGAAATGGTTGGCTTGTAAGCTTGGTTTTAAGCAAGACAAGTATGTGTTGTTCTGTGACAACCAAAGTGCTATCCACTTGAGTAAGAATGCAAGCTTTCATTCAAGGTCTAAGCATATAGAAGTCCATTATCATTGGATTCGAGATGTGTTGTATTCCAAGCAAATGCAACTTGAGAAGGTTCACACCGATGATAATGGGGCTGATATGTTGACTAAAGTGGTGACAAGAAAGAAGCTTGAAGTATGCCGCCGGCTCGCTAGCATGGCTGCCGGAAGGCAGTGAGACCCTCCATGATGTCGGGAGGGGGAGTTTGTTGGGCTAAGTCCCTCCACATGGAGGTGTGTTGGCAGCCCAACATCAGCCCACACAAGTCCAACACATATGAACCATTGATCTGTTCTGCATCCAACGGTTGTGAGTGTTTCCTGGTGAAGGGAGCAAGGAGAAAACCCTAGCCACCCCACCCCTTGCTGCTGGTGGTTGCCATTCGTGAGAGTGTGAGAGAGAACACACAAGAGAAACCACCACCTGAGAGAGAGAGAGGAAGAAGAAGCAAATGTTCTGTCCAGATTTGCTGCATCTGACTAGACAGTGTTCAAACTGGTGATTGGAGGCTCAAACGTGCTTGGATCGACCCCAAACTTGGTGAGATCTTTCCTTACTTTGAGTACTTCAATCTAGTTAGCTGGTTTGAGGATTGGGTCAGTGGAGCATCAGATTTGAGAGTGGTTTTGTCAGCTCTGACTGCTGCAGTTTCAGAACAGAGTAGTTTTGGGAGACGAACAGTTTGGGTAGGAAAACGATGTCCGATTGAGCTGAAATTTGGAGGGGATCTCAGGAACTCGTATGCCTACTTGTCTGCCAAATTTGATGATGTTTGGTTCAGCGGTTTAAGAGCAGTTTGCAAAACACTGAAGGGTACAGAAGCTGTGTAAACTCTGCTTTGCTGAAATCTTGCCTCTTGTGGTTGTTGTTGTTGCTGTTGCCAGTTGGCAACATGGAGAGTGTGTTGTAAATCTCTCTAGAGGTTCTAGAGAAGAATTTTTACTCATCATTCTCATAGTGAAGTTGCATGGACCGGTCGGTCAACAGTCGTGGTTTTTTACTCCTCAAGTTGAGGAGGTTTTTCCACGTTAAATCCTGTCACTTGTGCATGTTGTTTGTGTTATTCCGCTGCTTACTTGTTTGTTGAAGCTCTCCTCAAAGTTCATCACAAGTGGAGGGAGCTGTGTAGTATGCATATTTGCCGTGTCGGTGAATTTGTGCAGCGCATTGTTGCTGTCCAGCTCCAACAGGTTATTCATTTCTCTTACCATTGTTGTATCAAAAAAAATGTATTTTTGTTGATGGCCACTTGGGCTCATTTTCTAAGAGAATGAGACGTGGGATAAACTACTCTGCTATTTTTGGTTCCCTTCAAACCATTTATTAGCTAACTAATTTTGGCTGTTGATTCACATGATGCAATTGTACTCCGTTGTTGCCATCTTGCGTTTTATATGAGCTTAAACACACAATCAATTAAATTGTTACTAGCTTTTACCCTATGCATTTGCTCAAACACAGTTACCGAAAAAATGCAAATATTTTTAATAAGTACATGGGTTTAAATGGGGCTCTATGTCATTTGGCGCAATGGGTCAATGTTATACAAATATAATTTTTTGGCGCAACGGGTTATACAAATTTTTTCAAACTCGGATTTTGCAATGTGATAGACATATTTTCAAAATAGTATGGTCTTAACACATGGGCTTTCTACTACGAGTATCAAATATGTCCTTGCAATATGGAACTATTTTCATCGAGAACATGGCTTTAGCCAAATTCTACGCCATTTGGCGCAACGGGTCAACTAGTTTGCCTAATATAGAAAGAAGAAAAATCCCCTTTGACGTATATGCTTCATGTGGCCCTTTTATTCAAATTTAGCAATATATAGTATATATTCAAGAAAGTAGGCCATGCCAACCGAGGAAGGGTGAGATTGAACATACTGTGCGCCTCCTGAAGTCATCTGGTACGGTGCGATGGAACTCCACAGATGTCTGGCCGAGGCCGCAAAGTTCTGATGTGTCCGTGCACTGTACACTCTTTACGAATGAAAGGAAACCCTCAAATCAGCTCCAAAAAATTCACGACGATTTCGGCCGCGTGATTAAAAAATATTCTATGATTTTACTAATTAGAGAAAAACTAGAAATATTTGAGGTATTTAAATACAAATGGAATTTCTGCTAACTCAAATCTCGTTGAACATATAAAGCACATGAGT